>NC_057797.1:648608136-648624332 GCF_018294505.1 Triticum aestivum
AACTCCTAGCTGTCTCTCGACCATTTCAGGCGGTTGGATGAAGATCCTACGTCCCCTAACCCTTCTTCTTCCTCGTCTCTGATTCTTCCCATACAGAACATCGCACGGGCCGCCTGACGGACCACCAGCCCCCACCGCCTGTGTTCCTCCGCCACCCCCCCCCCCCACCCACCCCAACCCCCACCCGCATTGAGTTTTCTTCGTTCGGCGAGGCCCCACAACCACCCGAGCCCCTTCGATCGCACCGGTGAACTCCAGCGAGCTCTGAAAAATCGACTGACCCAATTTTGAAATTTAGTCTACTGTGATTTAACTAGTGTGGAATATAAAATGGTAAAAACCATAAGCATTGCGAGTGTGGTGTTGAGCGTGCCATGGTGGATCTGAAGGTGCAAACCGGACAAAGGCAAGTTCGCAACCAAGACAAGAAATCAGAGTAAAGCAGTGGTGATCTATTTTCTTGCTTCAATAAATAAGTTGAGCAGATACGAAAGAGTACCGCCTCTGGTGCGGCGCCATGTACGCATCTGCTGAGAATTTGATGGTGCTGCGGTAGCGATGGCTGTCGGCAGCATGGAAGAAGATCTAGGAGGGTAGACGGTGGCGGCAGGGCGCGGTGGACGAGACGGTCGTAGGAGCAGCGCCGGCAAGGTGGACGACGGCGGGGATGAAGCGAGAGGATGGGATGCAAGGATCCCGGTCCGAAGCCGTGGATGAGAGAGGTCGATCTCTTGTAATGGACGGTGACGTCGGGGTATCAGCTCCGACATGGTGGAGGAGGACGGCGGTGGATGGGGTGGCGGACAACGGCGGACGGAGGAGGGTGGGGTGGAGAGGGTGTTTTGGCGCCCGCGGAGTACGAATGGGGAAAAGGGAGGTAGAGAGGAAGGGGGAACCATGTATTCAGGGCGCGCTTGTCTCAAATGCGAGGAAATTTACAAACTTAGCCCCCATTTCAAATTTCTACTACATCACAGCAACACTAGTCGGTTGGGGATAGGACGGTAATCTCGCATACACCAAATATTTGCCGACGAGAGTTTGTTTTTGGCGCCCACCGTGTATGAATATGAATCGGGGAGGGAGTCGATTTTTGCCGAGGACACACTGTGTTTTGGCGCCCACCGTGTATGAATCCGGGTGAGAGGCAGTTACGTCACGTTTGGGTGAAATTACAAACCTACCCCTATCGAAACCTATAGAAATCCAACATATAGGCTTTGCGTGGCAGGGATAGGCAGTAGTGATTTCCATCTCGCAGATTTTGGTTTCGGGCGGTTACTGCGACTTTCCCCACTTTGTTCAAATTTTGCAGAGTGCACATTTACCGTGCCAACTCAATTCGAATCCTGTTTGTATTCTATTTTTTTCGGGCGGGATCCATTTTCAATTGGAATTACATTCTATATACATCATTTTTTTATATATATACTTTCAAAAGCACAACAAAGAATTCTGCTCCTTTATATGTATAATATGATTTACAAATACAACGATCTCGAAATCTTAAGGTTGAATTCGGAAAAATTTAACCAAATTATGTTCTACTAAAATGTATGGATTAGTAATATCTACATATTAAATAACATAGATGTGCGTGAATTCATATGAGTATGAATGTTTGATAGATCAACTTTGGTTCGAGTATGGATTACATGTATCATCATCTCGAATTCAAATATTTGAATCCCTTTTTTGTTCACTCCTTTCACGCCCATCTCTCTCGCATGCATGCTCCTTCAGGTAGCTATCACTCTCTTTTCTCCAGCTCACCCGCACGCTCACTTCATGTTGCTCCTATCCTCGCAAACATGGTCTCTCGACGTATCCCTTGAGAAGTCTCACACTCTCCCTATCATTATAAATTACACGGTTTTCATTATCTCTCACGTCTCTACTGCTCTCTGGTATCACTCGGTACCTAAGCTTTCTTTTTCACCGCCAAACACACAGTCTCCACTCGTCTTTCACTTTGTCTTTCTCTCTATGGGATTCTCTCACACACCCTATATGTCTCTACATATGACTCATACCACTAAAATTACTCTCTCTATCTCTCATGTAGACACAACATTTGTTGCGGTCTCCTTTTCATCTCCATCCCAGACTGACATTATTCATTTGTTTACCGATCAGACAACCCCGACTACCGTCTCCTCTCTCTCTCTCACAGACACACACGCGCAACTCCTACCACTAAAATGTGAATGGAAAACGAGATTTTGTTATACCCAAACAAAAAAGGACTGGAGGGAGTGATTGCTCTGACACGAATGCGACCTCTCATAGTGCAGGCATTGAACCGGCGCGCCGGCCAAGAGGGCCCCACTCGCTGCAGGCCCGACTGAGCATGCCTTCTCGCCGCGTGCAACCAGCTTAAGACTGACCCGCCTGCCTTCATTGAATCCGCGTGTGTGCCGGCAACACGTCCTTCCGTGAGCCGACAGGCATTTTAGAACACAAAAAATGACTACAATATAATTAATTTACGCATGGTCTTGACTTGTTGTGCTCGCACTGGTAGCAGGAACTAGTAGATGATTTTCTTTATTTATAACTCTCCTCACATTTTTTTGGCTTTGAAGTGAATCATGGTTGTGGACATTATGTATGAATGTGCAGATATCCGTGAACATGAGTTTGATGTGGAAGTTGAACTTGGAATGTCGGGCTTGCGCGTGAACTATACCATGTCCAATGCTTCGTCTGTTATTGTTTGGAAAGTAATTACTGTTATTACATGACCCGAAAAAAAATTTGTGCCACATCAGTAGATGCACGGACATCACAACAGGCATGTTGACTGGATAAACATTTGAACCTAGATATTATGAAGGAAATTTTGTATTGACAACAGTTTTAGATAGTAGGAGACGCCTAGCCTGCTCTGCCTCTGCTAGCTTATTTCTGGCTTCTTCCATCTCTTCTTTGGCTTGGGTGAAGAGAGCATCTGATTGTTCTTTTTGCTTCTTCAGGAACTCAACTACATTCTCAAGGGCTACTGCACGCTTTCTTTCAGCCTTTACTAATGCTATGAGGACACGAACAGCTGACGACTCCACCTGGCTTGTGTGTAATCCAACATCATTTGGGAATTTGCACCTTGTGTCTAATCCAACATCATTAGGGAACTGGCACCTTGTGTGCAATCCAGCGTCATTTTGGAAACATGATCTCGAGGTTGACCATACTTCCCTCCTCGCAGGAATTGCATCCTGACATGAAGTTACTTCTTTTTTAGATCAATACTCAGAGCAACCTAGATCCATTTAGTAGAAGCCAGATAAACAGAACTCGGAGAAGTGAATTCAAAAGGAATAAATAAATAAAAATAGACTACAAGGTGAGAACACCCACTTCCTACATCAAGCTAAAAACGAAAGCATTAGGACGATTAAGACTCTTCTTATTACACATCGAAGAACACCACGCTTAAGAGAAACAGAAAATACAACATATACACATCGAAGAACACGAGGCTACATGAAAGTAATTGAAAGGGTGTAACTTACCAAAGCTCGTTTTACAGGTTCGGTGCAGCTCCTCTTTAACTTGCCACGCTCCTTGAAGATGTCCCAAATATCCCGTGTTTGATCTTCATTGCTCCTCTGCATGTTCGCACTCGTGGTTTTAAAATCTCAACATGGCAAGAAAAATATACTACTAGTAATAGTCGCGCATCTTGTGGGCAACATTAAAGCACTCGTCTGCCATGTTATAGCATCTCCAACAAGATAAACTACTCATACAAATGCATCTTGATGCGTGCAATGCATGGGAATTTTGCTAGTTCTAAAAGCCTTTCCATCATTTGCCACACTACTGGTTGCAGATGAAAAACCTACCCAAACACAGCGCGATACATGAGCGACGCACAATTACAAGCTGATATTCTGTTGGACAATGTAGGCTATAACCAATTAATTTTACGGGAACAATAGCACCCAGGAAATTTGAAGGGTATGTATGAACAAAATTGGAACTGCACATGTATTGGTAAGTGATTCAATACACACATTACCAATCGAGGAGGAGAACGATGGTCGCGGCGGCCTCTGTGAGTCATGGTCAGCAACGGGAGTCAGTTCATTGTCCACGACGGTGGTACTTCTGCGCTTGGCGTCGGCTTCCGGGAAGCAGATAAGAGACCGTGGAAGACGATGCCGGGGAAGAGGCTCTGTGTACGACGACAATGGTGGACCGGCTCTAGTGCGACGTACGAGGTCGTCGATTAGGCAGATGCGCTGCAGTGGACGAGTGCGCCGATGTAAAGGGGAGGAGCACGAAGGCTGCGGTTCCATGGAGAAGTCTATTTTGCGGTGGGGATAGAAATTGGGGAGTATTCAGGTGTACTACTCTGGGTGACAGGGTGGGATTGGCTGGGTAGGGTGAACCTGAAGTTACGAAAATAGCCCCCTACCAAGCGTCATCCGTAGTCCTGTTCCGAAGGCTATGATGGTAACTTCCCACTGCTTGAATCAGGGTCACGGGAGATTTTCCCGCCGACCTCAAAATTTTGTGACACTGGACTCCCCGTGTGGCGTGTTGAGTGATTCGGCTAAGCAACTAGCGAGTAGTAGTAGTAAACTCTGCATATTAGGTTTGACCGAAGTCAAACTTCCTAAAGTTTGACCAAGTTTATAGAAAAATATAAACATTTACCATAACAAATATGTATGATGTGAAAGTACATTCAATAATGAATCTAATGGTATTTATTTGTTATTGTATATGTTAATATTTTTTGTTATGAGCTTTCTGAGAGTTTACAAAACTTGACTTTGCCCAATGCTAATACGCGGAGGTAAATAAAAACGGAGGGAGTACACATTTGTTTTCTTAGTTTGTAGTGAACTAATCATTTGTTGAAATTGTGAAATAAATATATTAGGCTATTGACTTCGAATGTAATGGTCTATACAATTCAATAGTTACAATCATTGTCGAATCCCAAGATGGATACAAGGTCTATAGTACTTCACAACATGCTCAAACTCACATAATCCCAGTCAAATGAGAATCTAAATGCATTTCATAGTTATTACTTTGTAGGATGCAACAAGAACAACCATAACTCTACATCAGCCATTATAGAAGCAACATTTTGACATATCCCAATGTATGAATGAAACGTGCAGAGAGAGCTTTTGAAGATGGAGCAGATAGGGTGGGAAAGATTGTATGTATGTGGACGAGAGAGTAGGAGACAAACCTAACGAGACAGAGAGAGAGAGAGAGATAGAGAGAGGAAGAGAGAGGAAGAAGTTAGGTCTATGAGAAAGATGCATACATGTAATATACATGAGATGCGTGTGCATCTGGATTCTGTATACATGGAAGGAGAAGAGACAACATGTTTGATGAGAGAGCAGGAAAAACATGGACGAGAGGGGAAGGATCTCATGGATTGAGGGATTGACAATTTTGTGTGGGGGGGGAGAGGGATTGGTAATTTTGTGCAAGAGAGAGAGAGGGTGGGGGGAGGAGTCAGTCAGTCGTCGTCACATCACCCTGCTTCCAAATGACCCCGCATTCTCTAGCGTGGTGTGGTCGCCGTCTTCGATCTGCTCGTTGCCCTCTTTGAAGATTGAGGTGTTGTGCATGTTGGGTGCAAAGAAGCATAAGCGAGAGTGGTCGCCGTATAACCTTGGATGGGGATGAATTGTGTGCTCGGGGGAGTGTGTGTGTGTGTTGTGCTGCGTGTGTCTCTGTGTGTGTGTGTGTGTCAGATATTGAGAGAAAACAAACCTAAGGAGAGAAATGGGTATTCACAAAGAGATTGTGCGGGCCTCGAGGTGGGCAGGGGCCAGGTGAGGGTGTCAAAATGTGCGCGTTAATGCATGTGTTGCATGCGACCGTGCGAGGGACGGACGAATCGAGAGAGATGGTTGTTGTGTTACGGATGCTCCTCTCTTTGTCTCTCTCTCTCTCCATCTCTCTCTCTCTCACACACACACACAAGTAAACTAGAAGACCGTTCTCTCATGTATACACAACATATCAACATATGTCTATGTCTCACTCATGCACGATCATTTGCACATTCACACCTCTCTATGTCTGTATCACATGCACACCGTCTCCACATCGCCCTTCCGCCACAACACACATATGGACACATACACACGTTCTCTCTCAGTCACACACACAAAACCAGTATTAAAAAAACTAGACGTCCAAATCCAAATAAACACGACTGGAGCTAAATTCAAATATATGGAAATATTGCAGCATCAAGAACTTTCACAGGAAAAAAAGTTGAGTAATATTCGAGGATTGTTTTCACACACACAAAAAGGTTCGGTGGATGTCCTTCGAGCGCGACATGGTGACGCACCATTCGATCGACCGCGCGGCCGCGGTTCACGCGCGTGCACAGGATTCCGTATCGTGGCCGTGGTACTAAGGCTGGTCACAAAGGGCAAGAACATAAGCTAGTAACTAATAAAAGCGCTGCCTAAGTCTAATGTTTATGTGTACTAGTATGGTTTTCCTTTAAGTTTGACCAACCTTATATATAAAACTAAAGTAAGCTCCCACACGCGCACTCATCAATATGCCGCCGCCGCCGTTGCGCATGCCGACGCCCGCCTGCTCCGGCCAACAATTTCTCACCCATCACCGTCGTGTCGCCGCCATCCCTGTGCCATGAAGCCGAGGGCTCACCCGCTCACATCGTCTGCAGTCCCTCCTCACGATGCCGCCACGCTGCCAAGCACACGAGCAGCTGGTGGAGCCACGTCTATGCACGCAGCGTATGAAGAGGAGGACGAGCGTGTGCTCCAGCACGCCGGCGAGGAGGAACTAGCGTGTCATTGTCGTCTCCGCCCGCGCAAAGGAGGCGCACATGGTGGCTGTCGCGGCAGAAGCGGGTTGCACGCGCGTCGAGCCTGCAAACTGGGTGCGGACGCGGAATCTACCTTTGAGACCTTGAATGCCACGTGGATCCTGCAACCTGAAGGAGCATTTGGGTCAGTCGACTCATGTAAGCCGTTTGACGCAACATGGATGGCTAGAAGGGATTCTTCCACCTCTTCTACCGTCTTCTTCCTTCGCTCTGTCGAACTTCTTTCACAAATCGACTGAACCAAATTATACTACTAGTACGAACGTATTAAGTACAGTAGGAACACGAAGATACGAGCAGTAGTACCAACTGCAAGAAGAACAGTAGTAAGAAATAGTACTAGTACTACTGTATGTACTAAAGAGTTCAAATAACGAGAAAGAACATAAACATAGTTCTGCTGGGGCCTCGGCACAACACACCCTTGAAAATAAACTAATAAGCAACTAGTCCCCTTGACACTGCAGTAGAACCAGCATGAGCGATGGCACTGCCACCTACTTGGAGTCCGAGTCCACGTCCTCGACTTCATCCTCGTCCCTCTTCCTCTTCCTCTTCACCGACGCTTCTTTGCTTGAACCGGACACCGGGCTCTGCTTCTTCATCCAACCCTTGTAGATATTTAAACAAAGGTAGGCATCCATGCTGCATACAGGATGTGATCTTCATCTAATGTCTTCGACTCCCATGCATGATGAAACTCGTGATGAGATTTCTTCAGTTTAGCGTGCGAAGGATCAATCATGGCTGCTGCCAGGGTCAGCATTGAAGGTTGAGAGGAGGACACCAGGCTTGCCTTCTAGAAATCGAAGGGCTGGCCTACAACGAGACCTATCCGACGTAGGACGTCACTATCGTTCTTAAAGCCTATAGTAACGAATTTCACTCTTTTGTCCTTGAGGAAGTTCTTAAAATCCTGGCACTCAAGATCGGCATGGCATATGTGGTAGACCAAGCAAACGTTATGTACGCAAACCTGGATCACGGCCGGCTTCTTCCTCTCTTTGTCCTTTAGATCCTTCTCTCGTCCCAGGACTGTGGTGTACTCAACATCTAGCCGAGTGACCCACTCATCCGTTGAACTGTTGAACATGCGTAGGAAGCGAGCAAGGCATGCTTTCACCGTCTTGGATCCACGCGTGTAGATGACGATGAACTGATTGCCGGTGATGGCTCTAACCTGGTACTCAGTGGCGACCATGGAGATTTGGGAGGCCATGGATTTTGGAGGAGGGTTAGGAGAAGTTGAACTGTTGTACCCCGCAAAAAAATCTGGGAGCGAACTAATGTGAAAGGACGGGATGACTGGGAGCGAACTATTGTAAGGTAGAAGACGGGGATGAGTAGGGCGTGCGAACGGCGTGGGGTTCCTGGCTTGCCCGGTGGATAAACGGCTGCAAGCCCCAAAGATTTCTCGAGAACTATGCGGGACCCACTAGATGTCATGTCTACTAGACCCATATCGTAGGCCTGACAGTATAGCTTCTGCCTGTTCGCATGCCATGCCGACGCATGGATGTAACTTCACTTAATTCCCCCAAACGGTGCACCTCCCACGACCTTCGCTTCCCTCGTGCGGTCGTGCCCTTTGAGACTTCGACTGGCTATAAATGAGCAATTTTTTTGCCTTTTTTTAGACAAGCAATTTTTTTGCCTACTCCGCATGCATGATACTCCCTCTGGTCCTTTTTACTCCCATCAACCGTTTGCAAAGTGTTTGACCAAATTTATACTTTTTTTGAACACCACCTTATATTAATTAACCAGCCACACCAGTACACTCATTTGATACAATATTCACCACACAGGGCGGTACGTTATTTACAAGAATACCATCTAATCTATTGTCAAAGCTATACTTAGCGATTAAGTGTGCCACCTTATTGGCCGAACGACTAATCTTTGACAATTGAAGATTGTTGATCAACTTCGAGATGCTCAACGCTTTCATCTTCAGGTCACGCATAGCAGACCTGTCAACGCTTTGACATGCATCAATGAAATCCCACGACCAAATTTATACTAAAAATATCAATATCTACAATACTCCCAAAACACTTAGGTGCGGTGCATTAACTTCTACCTCATTTCTTGTTTCTTGACATATCAACCAATAGGAGATGTGGGTGTGCATGATTTTAATTATTTGAGACTACCAAACACGACATGCAGTGGTTAGTTCATTGCATGAAATGCTATTAATTAGCAAATAAACATTAAGATCTCTCGTTTTCCCCTCCTCCTTGGTCACAGTGCACAATCTAAGATGACTTGCTCACCTAGACGGAGGGAGTACTGATTATAATGAGTACTCCCTCCTTCCATCTATATAGGGCCTAATGCATTTTTCAAGACCGCCTTTGACTATTGATAAAATTAATACTACATGACATGCATAATGTGAAAATTATATCATTGAATGCTCCTTTCACATACGAATTTGATGATGTGCTTTGTGTAAGTTGCATGTCATATATTATTGCTCTAACATTTGGACAAAGTTAGCCTCGAAAAACGCATTAGGCCCTATATAGATGGAAGGAGGGAGTATAAGAACTATGTTTTATAATGAGTGTAAAAATATTGATTTGACATTGTGAATGTTGACACATTGTGGAATAGTTTTTGAAGTCTACAAAAGTACTCAACTAGTGTTGTCGTTCTCCACAAAAAAATATGTTCACCAATGCATGCATGAACTCTAGTTACTCTAACCCCCCTCTCTTCTTTAATTCTTTGCCACATCAGCATGTTGCTATTCCCGTGTGCATGATACTAGCTAAGATACCACCATTATGGCCAACCTTAATCATCGCATGCAATAATTTAGTGCACCTTGAAATATGAACATGTGTGGGGCATGCTTGGTTTTAATGACTTGAGACTATACCTAGCCCAGCATGCGAGATGACTTATTATGCACCGTTCCCCATACTTGCAGGAAGCCCGTTCATCTCCAAATTTTTTCCTCTCCATGTGTGGAAACAATATGCCTGCCAAACTCTCCTTCTCCCTTCGGCGGTCCCACCACTCCACCCCGTGTGAAAAAATCTGCATGCATGACTCTCCTCCCCCCACGCTCGTCCAATCCGTTGTGACCAGCAATATTTCCACCCCTTCGCTCCCCCGTAATTTACTCCAACAAATATGCCCATGTAGCTGTTACTTAACTGCAGGTGCATTCGGTCACTAACATATGGGCCCAACAGGGGTCTGGCCCACATGTCAGTGACGCAACTGGACCGGCAGTTAAGTCAGTGCAGCTCAGTCCATATCTTACGTAGGTGTGCCATTGCTCGCTATAAATACTGGGCCTCCCATGACATCGCTATCTCCTCCCCCTCATGTTCACGTTCATCACTATCTCCCCCCTCCCTCTCACGTCGACCACCATGGCATCGCCCCTCCCAAGCCCTAGGAGCCCCTCGCTGCACCACGCGGACGGTCACACGACGCCGTTCCATTCCTCGCCGCCACTAGTCGAGGAGGACGCGTCGGTGTTCCGCTACGCGATGCGTCGCCGTTCCGTTCCTGCCACCACTGGTCGAGGAGGACGCATCGGTGTTCCGCTCCTCGCTGTGACGCGTCGAGGTGGACGTGTCGGCGTTCACAATCTCACCAGCACGCACGCCGGAGGACGCGTTGGCTCCCCGCTACGAGCAGAACACCGCGCCGGCCGCCGAGCCCCCCAGCCTTGAGGAGCTTTGGAAAGAAATGGATGTCGCCTTGTGGGAGGCTTTGCCTCCAGCAGAGCGCGCCAAAATAGAGGTGGAGAAGAAGGCCGAGGAAGAGAAGCGCACCGTGGAACAAGCTGCCTGGGAGGCCCATGTCACGTCCGAGAGAGTGAGGCAATTGGCTCTTTGGCAGAAGGCTCGTGCGAGGTCCGTGAGGGTGGTGAAGGACGCCCGTGCCGATGCCCTGAGTGCAGTCAGGCCCAAGTGCCTCATCTACGCTTGGCGGTACGTGGACCGGGTGCACGCTTCCAGAGAGGAAGAGTACCTGTTGGCGCCGGATCACCACACCGGTGAGATCGCGCTCGCCCGCCGGCAAGCCGCCAATCAGCTCCTCGCGAGTTGCGAGGCTGAGGAAGAGGCGTTGTGTCGGCGTGCTGGGAAACGGCCGCGCACCAGGGCACTCGTGGCGCACCGCAAGCGCTCCTGCGAGCGCCATGGCTTTTAGGATGAGTATAATTTTTGTTTCGTAAGGCGATCTCATTAGTTTTGGGACGCAAATGATAAATCCCGAACGTTCAGGAATTTTTAGCATCCTTAATTAAGTATGTAAAAGGGAAATTTTGGAAACCTTGTGTATTTGTACGCATTTTGCAAGTACGTGCATATAGCACAAACTTTACTATATACTATCGTAGGAAAAGAATTCTATGAGACCAGGTCTCACGCGAGACCCATCCTGATGGATGACACGTGGCATTCACAAATCACAAAGCATCCCCCACCCCGACTTAAAAGCCACCTGTCATCCATCAGGACGGGTCTCACCTGCTAACCGTGAGACCTGGTCTCATATACGATTTTTTTTTCACTATCGCACTACATGTCTCTGTCGATATATGCTTGCAGACTGTGCTACTCCCTCCGTCCAGGTCAATAAGTCATCTTCGGTTGTGCACCATGACCAAGAAGGAGGGAAGACTTATACACCTAGATGGAGGGAGTACTACTATTACTTATGTATGTGCAAATGCACATTTTAACATTACGATGCGGTTTTTGTAAAAGTAGAAAAATAACACTAGTCAAGCGTGTGAAATGATTCAATGCAAAACAAATGCAAAAATGCTCGTTTGATTGTTTACTTTTAGCTTCCTTCTCTATGGTTATTTCTCTGTCATACTTTGTACGGAGTATCTCACTGGTTGGAAAGGCATGCAAATTCCCAAACCGCTTCCTACACCCTGTATCTCACTAGTTGCCGGCGTTGACGTTGTCGCCCATGTCATCGAGGATGAGGTTGCCGAGGTCGGGAAAGAAGTCGTCGTTCGCAACTAATCATGTGGACTAGCATAGTAGTAGGATACAGAGTAGAAACATGAATTTTACCATGATTTCGAACAGGAAGGACAGAAACACATACGGTGCAATGGGAGCAGCACCATTGGCGTTGAGGTTGTCGCCCACGTCCAAACACCACGTAGACACGGTCTTTGAGCATGGTTCGTAGTCGTTCCACGCTCGGGCATTGAAGTTTGTAACTATTTTAGATTAGAATATACTACTCGTCCGGTGCTAGTAGTAGAGCAGAGTCGTACTCTACTACTCTACTCAAGCAAGTTAGGGCATAACATTGTAGGGAGTCCCAGTACTGTGATCACTCAAGCAAGTTGTCTGGCATCGACATGACCAAACGCTGCTGGTATGTGTCTCATAAGTCAAGCGGCGTGCTGTAGTCATCATCACCTGTCCACTTCCCGTAGCACATATTCGCTTCTCCATCTTTGTCCGCACATAATCTCGTCCAATCTCCATCCCCGCTAAGGCGCCTCTCCCCCTCGTCCGAAACCCAAGCACTGACAATGGCAGAACCGAGGAGCATCCGCCGAAAGAGTGGCTGGAATTTGCCCCCCACAGAGGTAATCAAGCTCATTGTTTCGCATGTGGACAATCTCAGTACCATGCCACTCGCCGCATGCTCGTCGGGGCTGTACCGTTTACTCAAAGCCCTCAGGCTGGAGCTTTTTAAGCCATCTCCTTGCTTGCTGATGCCGCCTGATCTTCAGAAACGGCGTGTCACGCAGCATAACGATCGTAGGGTGGCGAGCATCAACCCCCTTGACTGCGACCCGATCCCCGTCAGCCTTAACTACATTAACGATATGTACTGGGTCGGCATGAACACGTCTTGGATGGTGCTCGTCGACGGTCGCGACAGCTGGATGCTCGTGGAGGTCTACACCCGGTGATTGATCCCCCTTCCTTCGATTAACACTGCACTGCTTTGGCACCGCGACCCAGAATACTCGGAATCTTACAGTAGCCAACATGATACCAAGTTTGATTTGCTCAAGGTTCTAATCTGCCAAGTGCCCATAAGATCTGCGAATTATAAAGACTTCGGGCTAATTGCGTTCTTCAACCGCGGTCTCGCCTATCTGACAGGTCACTGTGGTAAGTGGATAAATTTGCACGTCCATCGCAGGATCATACATCCTCCATGGTTCTCTGATGCCATTGAACACAAGGGCTTCATTTACGCTGTCGATTCCTTCTATGGCTGCACGTATTGCTGGCCTACTCCAGTCATCACTACAAACGGCTGTTACGGCAGTATGTTACTTTCCTATGATATCATGATGGCTTTCTTATATTACTGTCAACATTTGCTGAAAAAATATTCATGCTCATAACATGTTGTTCTTAAGATTGACTAAACCAAGAGCCCTTTTTTATTTGACTCCAACTTGATATGATGTTGTAGGCCGCCTAGTGTCCCTACCCTTCCTAATCCTGGAACCTTTTAAAGAAAAGCGGCATGGCAGTTGCAGGTGGTTCCTGGCTCGATCAGACGAAGGCGAAAGATTGATGATCGTTCACATGTACCGGACGTGTTGTTTCGCGGAATACCATCACAGTCACTGCAAGGTCTTTGAGCGGGATCCCAGCTTCTCTGGGCCTTCAGGAATTTTTGACTGGAGGCTGGTCAGTAGCCTTGGTACACGCTCTCTGTTTGTCGGAATGAATTATCCGATTAACCAGGAGATAACCAACGGCAAGGATCATGATGGCAGCGTGGTTTCATTCATGAGGCAAAACCGTGTGTACACAACGTACCATGCGTCTCTGCATGCACCATACCCTGATATGTGCCGCCATGTTCTGCAGCCCAAAGTAGGAGAGAAGGTCGCAAGTATCATACTTCGACCTGCTGGCTGGAGTTTCCCCCGTCAGGCACCCATCTGGTTCAAGCCGTCAGCCAATCTCCACAGCTTAATAAATAGTAACGTCTAACTGAGCCAGTTAGTTAGATGCGTACACTTGGTGTAGTAGGATCTTTATTTAGTTTGATGCATACACTTGTTCTTTTTTGGTAGCCCTTTTGTAATGATGGCTGATGTTTGGTTTGGATTAGAGATCTGCGTCTTCACTCTTCTGGTCTGCATACTACTTCTGTTGCACCCCCAGCCCTGGTTGCTGCTGCTGCTATTTTCAATGTACAACCAGTAGTATATTTCGTCTGTTGATTGAATAAATGTGTTGTTAGAATGACATGTTTTGGAAGTCGTTGCACGGTTCGATCCTTTAGTGCCCTGTACCGTACGTAGCGCATACTATTTATCGTACGAAACACATTTTTTGAAACTCGGAACACATTTTCTACTTGTTGATAACATGCAGCCCACTGATGAAGGCCCAATAGAGAAGCCTATATTTAACTGGAAGGGAGGCTCTCACATGAATCCGGCTCAGGTACATGCTCATGGTCCCCTAAACATAAATAAGTAAATAAATAAAGCTAAATACTCATGCACCAGTTCTTTGGGAAAATAGGTAGCCCAGTATTTCTTTTTGAAGAATACCCAAGCTAGGCCTATTTGTTTTCTCCGAATTACTAGGCTGCAAATCTTTCAAGACGACGAGGGATGCATTCTAGCCTAGCTTAAGATTATGGTCAATGTCTGTTAAAAGTAATATCAAAAGGGGTTGAAAATTCAAAAAAAAATTATAGCAAATGGGATATAAGTTTCTTTTTTTGTTTTTGTTCTTCATTTATATCTTATACGTATTTCATTGGATTTAACATGACATAGTACTAATTTATTTTTAAATTTATTTTAGTATGGCTATTAATTTTTGGATTAAGAATATTTCGTTCCCCAGCAAAAATTTGCGAATTTTCAAAATTTCCCACATATTTAGTTAATTTTTTGACCCTGGTAGTGACCAGAAAATGGCCAGCAATTCTAAAAATGGAAAATGGGCTGCAATAAATTCCATATGAATTAGAAAATGAGTAAAAATTATAAAAATAATAGAAAATGGGCTGAACACATGATTCTAGCAGCAGTTAGTGTTGGATGTCCATCCAACGGCCGACGTGCTTCTTCAATCTCTGATCTTCCTGCTCCAGGCGCCTAAACTAGCGCCGGCGGGACTGCATGCTCCCTCCTCTTGTGGCCCGCTATGATGCCGCACAGGCTTCCCTGGCCCACCCTACTCCCTCCGCTGGCCTGGCCGCACGCAATCAACTGCCTCCTTATTACGCGAAAAAAATGATTCCTCCCACCGACATCTGGGGCGCACCGGTTGGGAGGCTGACCTGTGGGCCTACTAAGTTGACGCGTACGCACGACTTGTCAACTTAGTCAACAAACGATTCTAGCAGCAGTAACTGTTGGATTTGAATCGAATGGTCATGTTGCTTCTTCAATCGCCGCTCTTCTTGCACCAGCCGCACAAACCAGCGCCGGGGAGACCGCCTGCTCCTGCCTCCAGTGGCCGACTGTGCTACCGATGAGGCCTCATCGCCCCCTACTACTCCCACCGCTAGCCAGGCCCTACGGCGATGACAGCCTCACACCGCAGCCGAACCAGTGAACCCTCGTACTTCTCTCCGCGTGGGCATCCACTGCCGCGTCTTCCCCGGCTCCGCGTTGTCCCCTTCCTAGGCCTCGCCATCATCCACCGCCTTGGTGCTCTCGGTGCGGCGTGGTCAACGCGGTCAACAACATTCCATCGGAACAGTACTGTACGTGGAGAGGCTGACAGCTGGGTCCATGGCCACATCCTAGTTTTTTTGTGATTTGCCAAGTAAGTCGCTTTGTCAGGCCTGTTGGGCTGCAAATCTTTCAAGACAAGGACAGCTTTCATTTGGCTGGCCAAGAAAATGGCCCATCAGTAATGAGAAATGGGCTGTACATTTTTAAAACACATCAAACCGACAATTGGTTCAAATATATTTTCTTCATTTCGAGATTTGAAATTAAATTAATTTTTATTCGTGGATAATTTGTTGGATTTTATATTGATATACATTTATTTTTAAAATCAGTTTGAATGTGAGTCGAAATTTCAGGATTAAAAACAGTTCGGACCGCACCGATATATGCAAAATTTCGTATAATTTTTTAACCGTGGCCACAATATGGGCTGTAATGCTAACAAAAAGAATATGGGCTCCAAAAAACCCTTAATAATTAGAAAATGGGCTGTAAATTATTAGAAATAATGGCAGATGGGTTGTATGTTGTCTTCCACAGATTTGAGGCTTTCCTAAAAAAAAGGTTGACGCACAAGCAGTGACTGTTGGATGGCCATCCAATGGCCGTCGTGCTTCTTCAATCTCTGCTCTTCCTGCTCCAGCCGCTCAAATAGGCGCCGGCGGGACTGCCTGC
>NC_057797.1:648624627-648626263 GCF_018294505.1 Triticum aestivum
GCGCAGGCCTCACTGCCCCACCGTACTCCCATCGCTGGCCTAGCCATCCCTCTACTCACCCACACCTGATGTTATTCTCCGGCGACGGCAGACAAACCAGTAAACCCTCATACAATCGTACTCCCCTCCGCATGGGAAACAACTGCCGAGTCTTCCCTGCCTCCGCGTCGTTCCCTTCCTAGGCCTCACCGTCGTCCACCGCTGTGGTGCTCTCGGCGCAGCCTGGTCAACGTGGTCAACGACCCACATGCATCTGAAGTGGACTGTACGTGGAGAGGCCGACAGCTGGGTCCACGGCCGCACGCAAGGAAATGCCTCCTTATTACGCGCAAAATAATGATTCCTCCACCTGACATCAGGGACCCACCGAAAGGGCCTCTATATTTCACGAAAAGAACCTTACCGCCGCTGACAGCTCAGACCCACCAGTTATATCTTCGCACGCAAGGAAGTGCCTACTTATTACGCTCAAAAAAATGAATACCCCCTGCTAGCTGGGACCCACCTTGGTGGGAGGCTGACTTGTGGGCCTACAAAGTTGACGGGGATGGAGGGCTTTGTCAACTTAGTCAATATGCATGATTCTAGATCCAGTGACCGTACGATGTCCATTCAATGGCCGTAGTGCTTCTTCAACCTCTGGTCTTCTTGATCCAGCCGCCCGAACTAGCTACATCTTGCAGGCAAGGAAGTGCGTGACAGTCGGGACCCACCTGGTCGAAGCATATGTAGCGTTGTTATTCTGGTCGCGAACGTGTATGTACATACTGGTCGATGAAAGCGCGCACGTGTCATAGTAGAGGCGCGCACGTGTCGTAGTAGAGGCGCGCACGTAGCATTTACATGTACGTACAGCGGCCAGGGTGCAAGAAAGAAAATACGACCACATATGTGTACATATGGGCGAGGTCTCGAACACCTACTCGTGCATACGTACGGCCAGGGCTCATGTACATGGCTGGGTCGGAACGGAGAAACAGCATCGTCGTCATGTTCATGGGGAGGCTACGGAATGCGTCGTGTTCATGGGGAGGCAACGGAATGCGTCGTGTTAATCGGAAGGGCTTGGACGGAACAGGCGATGGAAAGGAGGCCTGGCGTACCACAGAACGGAGGAAACGGCCTTGTGTTTGACCGGCCACGTTTGAAACGGGATCCTGTTCATCGGGAGGGGTCTGGCATACCGCAAAATGGAGGAAATGGACCTCCTACGGTCGAAACGGGGGTCCTGTTGATCGGGAGGGGTGTGGCGTACCACAAAACGGAGGAAATAGACTTGTGTTGGAGCGCTACGGTCGAAACGGGGGTCCTGTTCATCGGGAGAGGTGTGGCGTACCGCAAAATGGGATTCCACGGGATACTGTTCATCTCCACCGTCGACCTCCTCCAGCCTCCATGGGCCCCTGTTCATCCAGCCTCCACGGGCTCCTGTTCATCCAGCCTCCACCGCGCGCTACTCCACTGGCTACTGTTCAACCACCGCTCCACCGCCTACTGTTCATCCAGCCCTCCACACCATGGGGTCCTGTTCAACCACCCCTCCACGGGCACCCCTCCACCGTCTACTATTCATCCAGCCCTCCACACCACGGGGTCCTGTTCATCCACCCCTCCACGGGCACCCCTCCACCGTCTG
>NC_057797.1:648626704-648637758 GCF_018294505.1 Triticum aestivum
CCATCGACCGGCTTAAGTTAGCAGCAGTAGCGAAGGAATCGCTCAATCGTGTTCAGTTAACAGCCATCGATCGATCGCTCGGGTTCAGTACGAGTAGCCTGCAGTGCAATCGCTCAGGTTCAGTTAGAAGCCAACGCCTCACTCGGGTTCAGTTAGAGCCAACGCTTCGCACACACGGGCGTACTTGTACGAGATAAACGCCCATCGCTCGGCCCCCGACCTCCCACCGTAGCCGGGAACTCCCTGAAATTTTCCTCGCCCTCGCTTCGACCATGGTTTTTTCCGTCATGGACGGCCCAAAGAATGTCATGCATCTGCGTCTCCGGCCTGCCCAGGACGAAAAGCCCATTTTCCATCATGATTTTTTGTCATAGAAGCAGGAGCCCGCTACATCTATGATGATACTGGGTTTTGTCACAATTATCGTCATAGAAGTGTCATATGTATGACAAAAAAATTTCGTTCGGCCCAAAATGTCACGGATGTGTCTTTTTTTTGTAGTGCTCGTGGCTTCCTCGAAGCTCCCTCGGCGTGGACTCCAAGTCTCTCGGGTTGCTTTCCTTCCAAAAATAAGTTCTGTGAAGTTTTAGGTCAATTGGACCCCTTTTGATTTTCGTTTTCTGCGATACTCTAAAACAAGGAAAAAACAGAAACTGGCACTAGGCTCTGGGTTAATAGGTTAGTCCCAGAAATAATATAAAAGTGTATAATAAAGCCCATAAACATCCAAAACAGAAGATAATATAGCATGGAGCAATCAAAAATTATAGATACGTTGGAGATGTATCACTCTCCGTGAAGTTTCAGGACTTTTGGAGTTGTGCAGAATAGGTCTCTATTATTTGCTCCTTTTCCAGTCGAGAATTCGAGGTGCCGACATTCTCCCTCTTCATTTAAACCTTGGAAAATAAGAGAGAAAAGGCATAAGTGTTGTGATATAATGTGTAATAACAACCCATGATGCAATAAATATCAATATAAATGCATGATGCAAAATGGACATATCAACTCCCCCAAGCTTAGACCTCGCTTGTCCTCAAGCAAAAGACGAAATCGAAAAATATGTCCACATGTTTACAGATAGAGGTGTTGATAAAATAAAATAGGGAGATGAGGGCATCATGATCATCTTTAGAAAAAAACATATGGTGTCATATATTTTCTTATGCTAAAGTAACAATTCATTCACAAGGTAGAGTATGCATCAGAAACTTCATTGAAAACTAAAAAACTATGATATCAGTCATTGAAGCAATTGCAATTTACCATAACATCAGAAAGAGTCAATATAAGGGCTTTTTTAGCAGGTCCACATACTCAACTATCATTTACTTTCATAATTGCTAACACTCACACGATACTTATGGGTAAAAAGTTTCAATCAGACACAGAGAAAAATAGGGGCTTATAGTTTCGCCTCCCAATCTTTTACCTCAAGGGTAATATCAACAATAATTGTTTATGATACCCTACATCTGAGTGGATATATATATATATATATATATATATATATATATATATATATATATATATATATATATATATATATATGGATCTCTCCAACACATAGTGCTTGCCGAAAGAAAGAGTGTAAAAAGGAAAGGTGAAGATCACCATGACTCTTGTATAAGGGTAGAAGGTAAAAGTAAAAGATAGGCCCCACGCAGAGGGAAGCTGAGGTTGTCATGCACTTTTATGGTTGGATGCACAAAATCTTAATGCAAAAGAACGTCAGCTTATATTGCCGCTTGTGATAAAGAACTTTATTATGCAATCTGTCGCTTTTATTTCTTCCACATCACAAGTTCGTATAAAGCTTATTTTCTTCACATTAATAGATCATACATATTTAAAGAGCAATTTTTATTGCTTTCACCAATGACAACTTACTTGAAGGATCTTACTCAATTCATAGGTAGGTATGGTGGACTCTCATATGGCAAAACTGGTTTAAGGGATGTTTGGAAGCACAAGTAGTATCTCTACTTGGTGTAAATAATTTGTCTAGCATGAGAGGGAAAGGCGAGCTAAACATGTCGGAGGATCCATGACAATATAACTTCTATTCAGAGATAAGCAAACATAACTCATTATGTTGTCTTCCTTGTCCAACATCAACTTCTTAGCATGTCATATTTAATGAGTGCTCACAATTACAAAAGATGTCCAAGATAGTATTTTTATATGTGAAGCCTCTCTTTCTTTATTACTTCCTATTAATTGCAACAATGAGCAAAACTATGTTTGTCAACTCTCAATAACTTTTATTCATCATACTCTTTATGTGTGAAGTCAATGCTCTCCATAAGATCAACATATGATCTTTTTATTTCTTTTTGTTCTTTCTTTTATTTAATTCCCTCAAGATCATAGCAAGAAAGCAAAGCCCTCAACTCAAAACTACTCTTTATTATATATAACTCATGGGCTCGATTACATAGATAGATATCGGAAAAAACTCAAAGCAAGATCATACTAAAAACTTTATTCTGCTAGATAAAGATATAACCAAAATGATCGAACTAAGAGAAATGATAAAGGTAAAGGTGTGATGGTGATACGAAACCGGGGCACCTCCCCCAAGCTTGGCAGTTGCCAAGGGGAGTGCCCATACCCATGCATTTATGTCTCTTTCTTCGGAGGTGGTGAAGAGGGAGTTGTTGCCGGTGAAATTTTATCCCTTTTTCTCAGATTACACTTGAGGATGAGATTTTCCTCCCCGAAATCATCAATCTCCTATTCCAGTGTTAATATTTTTTTGCATAATGCTTGCTTGTTTTTCTGCAAAAGACGGAATGGGATAAACTCGATCTTAGATTTCTTTGTCTTATTAGGGTAACTTGACTTTTTGAACTCCACGTGCATGTCCCCAGGTTCGGGTAATGGGGCTTCATCTTCATCTGAGCTTGTCTCCTCCATTCCCTTTGGATCATAGTATTCTTCTTCCTCTGTGGTCCAACCATAATGTTCCGAATCCCCATAGACCTTGGGGCCTGCAATGTAATCAGCTACATAGCTCTCTCCCTCCGAATCTTGGGATGTCATATTATTCTAAATCTGCTACAAAAACAACTCAAAACGAAAAAGGGGATTTTGCCGTGGTAAAGCGGTCAAAACCTTTGGAAAATTATATAATGAATTTTTACCGACCAAAAGAAGTATTGTGCAAGAAAACAGAGTCCGGAGGGAACACGAGGTGGCCACAAGATAGAGGGCGCGCCCTCCACCCTTGTGGTCTCCTCGTGCATCTTTTGGACTACTTTTAATTTTCCTAATTTTTTAAATATTCCAAAAAGGAGAAGGATTGCCATTAGAACTGTTTCGGAGTCGGTTTACTTACTGTACCACATACCAATTCCTTTTCGGAGTTTGAAACATTCTGGAAAGTATCCCTTATGTACTCCTCCGGTGTTATGGTATTAATAATATTGGTCTCAACATTTATGGGGGTACCTCAGATATAATGTTTGATTCTTTGACCGTTTACCACCTTCGGATTTGTGCCTTCGGCGTTGTTGATCTTTATGGCACCGGAACGATAGACCTCCTTGATAATGTAAGGACCTTCCCATTTAGAGAGTTGTTTTCCTGCAAAAAATCTTGAACGGGAGTTGTATAGCAAAACATGATCACCTACACTAAACTCATGCTTTTGTATCCTTTTGTCATGCCATCTTTTAACTTTTCTTTAAACAACTTGGAATTCTCATAGGCTTGAGTTCTCCATTAATCAAGTGAGCTAATGTCAAATAGCCTCTTCTCACCGGCAAGTTTGAAATCATAATTGAGCTCTTTAATAGCCCAATAAGCTTTATGTTCTAGTTCAAGAGGTAAGTGACATGCCTTTCCATAAACCATTTTATATGGAGACATACCGATAGGGTTCTTATAAGCAGTCCTATAAGCCCATAATGCATCATCAAGTTTCTTAGACCAATTCTTTCTAGATCTATTAACAGTCTTTTGCAAAATCAATTTAATATCTCTATTGCTCAATTCTACTTGACCACTAGACTGAGGATGATATGAAGATGCAATTCTATGATTAACATCATACTTATCAAGCAATTTACGGAAAGCACCATGAATAAAATGTGAACCACCATCAGCCATTAAATATCTAGGCGGATGATATAGAGATGCAATTCTATGATTAACATCATACTTAGCAAGCAATTTATGAAAAGTACCATGAATAAAATGTGAACCACCATCAACCAGTAAATATCTAGGGACTCCAAACCTCAGAAAAATAACTTCTTTAAGCATCTTAATAGAAGTGTCATGATCAACACCACTAGTTGGAATAGCTTCTACCCACTTAGTAACATACAACAGCAACTAAAATATGTGTATACCCATTAGAGGAAGGAAAAGGTCCCATATAATCAAAGCCCCAATCATCAAATGGTTCATTAACGAGCGAATAATTCATAAGCATTTCCTGACGTCTACTAATATTACCAATTCTCTGGCATTCATCACAAGACAAGACAAACTTACGAGCATCCTTGAAGAGAGTAGGCCAATAAAACCAAATTGCAATACCTTGTGCGCAGTTCTATCTCCAGCATGGTGTCCTCCGTAAGACTCCGAGTGGCACTTGCGTAGGATCTGTTCCTGTTCATGGTCAGGTACACAACATCTAATAACACCATCTACTCCTTCTTTATAAAGGTGTCGGTCATCCCAAAAGTAATGTCTTAAATCATAGAAAAACTTTTTCTTTTGCTGGTATGTGAAACTAGGTGGTATAAATTTAGCAACAATGTAATTAGCATAATCAGGATACCATGGAGTATTATAAGACGCATTTATGACAGCTAATTTCTCATCAAGAAAACTATCATCAATAGGTAGTGGGTCATCAAGAACATTTTCTAACCTAGACAAGTTATGGAACGTATGGGTGAAGTTGCCTACAAGTTGGAATTACCCGAAGGATTGTGAGGAGTTCATGATGTGTTTAATGTTTCCCAGTTGAAGAAGTGCCATGCAGAGATGGCCAATATTCCTTTGAGAGATATAGTGCCCCTAGAAGCAATTCACTTGGAGAGTGACCTGACTTATGAGGAGAAACCCGTCAAGATTCTTGAGTTCGGCAACCGAGTTACCCGCAGCAAGGTCATCAAGTTTTGCAAAGTTTAGTGGAGTCACCATACCGAGGAGGAAGCCACCTAGGAATGATAACAAGACATCCAAAAGGACCACCCACACCTTTTTGCTAGCCAACCTGAATCTCGAGGGCGAGATTCATCTTAAGGGGGGTAGGTTTGTAACATCCCAATTTTCAATTTGGATGTTATTTAGATCATTCATATGCATTCATCATTTGTGCATTTTTGAATTTTTTTATTTGAATCTTTGATCCTAGAAACTTTAAGCAACTCAAGGACCAATTGAGATAGTTGGAGGTTTTTCTCAAAAATCCATTTTTTTGAATTTTCAAAATTTGCAAACTGGATTAAAGTGATTTATTCAAAATATTTTCCAATATTTGCAAATAAATAAAATAATGAGAGAAGTGTCAGTGTCAAAACCGGCGGATCTCAGGTAGGGGGGCCCGAACTGTGCGTCTAAGGTCGATGGTAACAGAAGACAGGGGACACGATATTTACCCAGGTTCGGGCCCTCTCTATGGAGGCAATACCCTACTTCCTGCTTGATTGATCTTGATGAATATGAGTGTTACAAGAGTTGATCTACCATGAGATCGAGATGGCTAAACCCTAAAAGCCTAGCATGTATGACTATGGTAATGATTGTCTCCTATCCGGACTATGTCCTCCAGTTTATATAGACACCGGGAGGATCTAGGGTTACACAAGATCGGTTACAAAGAGAAGAATCTACTTATTTGATCGCCAAGCTTGCCTTCCACGCCATGGAGAGTCCCATCCGGACATTGGAGGGAGTCTTCGGTCTTGTTTCTTCACAGCCCATTAGTCCGGCCCATCTCCAACCGACCGGACGCCCGAGGACCCCTTAGTCCATGACTCCCTCAGTAGAAACTGAACCAGGCTTCAATGACGAGGTGTCTGGCGCGCAGATTGTCTTCGGCATTGCAAGGTGGGTTCCCTTTTCTGAATACTTCAGGATAGCCTCGGATGAAACGACAGTGTCCAGACCTGAAACACAAGTACCACATCCGTGGAGTATATTATTTTACGAGTCCAATCTGCTGATAATTTTTATAACGTGACATCACCCCCGCCCGATTATTTATTTCGAATCGTTTCTTATCCCGCTGTTCCACTGTCAGGACCCCGATTCCAAGTCACATCAATCTAGCCGGTAACACCTCATATCACTTTGCGGCCTCACGCACGGTATTCCCACGGGTGTCGCCTTACCATGGCCCGGGGCCGTTTGCGCCTTTTGGCTCACGTATATGATAGTGTCGCTAGCATCCATATGACAGAGAACCCGGGCCGACATGGCTAGTCGTGAACCCAAAGCGGCACTAACCTATGGGGACAGGCATACATGAATCACATCGAGCATGTCAGTCAGCAGCGTGTGAATCTGGGCTGTAGCACTGGGCTAACAGGACTCCGGGAACCCGGGCTGTAGCAGGCTAGGCAGGACTCCGGATGTCACCGCGTGACATTTCCCCGAAGGGACAGACACAAGAACGAAGTGAAACACATGCCGGCCAGTCAAGTGTCCTGAGCAGTAGTGCTGGGCTAACAGGACTCCGGTGAATCGGGCTGTAGCGGGCTACTGTGGCTCATGGAAGCACTAGACTACATTTCCCCATAAGAGAGGCTGCCAAGGATAAACAACTAGATTGTCGGATCCCACACATACCAAGCATTTCAATCATACACACAATATGCTCGATATGTGTAAATACAACATGGCATCACAACATAACTCTACAACTCAAGTATTTATTCATTAGGCTCCTAGGAGCGAGATATTACAAACATGGGTCTCATGACCCAACAATCATAGCATACAATTCAAGCACATGTGGAAGCTTAACATGTCTGAGTACAGACATCTACAAATGGAAAAGGCTAAGAAGCCTGACTATCTACCAGATCCTGCCGAGGGCACAAGATCGTAGCTAAGGTATCAAGCTAAACGTCGAAGTCCACGCGAAACTACTAGCAAGACTGAAGTCTCTCTGCAAAACATAAATTAAGCAAACGTGAGTACAAAGATACTCAGCAAGACTTACATCAGAACTAGCTACATATGCATCGGTATCAACAAGGGGGGTGGTGGAGTTTAACTGTAGCAAGCCAGCTTTGACTCAGTGGCTAACCTGAACTACGACTGCAAGCAACTCTTTTGAGGTGGCGCACACGAGTCCACATATTCACCATATCAATACACCACTATGGATCTGCTCCCGTGTCCCTACGAGAAGGCCATCCATAGCACTCATGCTTATCTTGCGAGTTTTAGAGTATCCACTTTCACTTGTCTATGAACTATGCAAGGGGTCCAAGTTTCCATATCGGAGGAATCCGGCTATTCGAATAGATAAAGATAACCCTGCAGGGGTGTACTTCTTCACACACGCTCCCACCACTTACCGTCGTTTACACGACATGTACTCGGCAACCTTCAAGCGGAAGCCTAACGAGGGTGTCGGTCATGGCCTACCTAAACACTCAAGTCTCTAGTCCAGGTTTATCGCCTATCCAGGTTCCATCCGCAGGGAGTCCGGCCGAGGTTTCCACATACGGCCCCGAACGATGTGTAGAGGGTTCCGAGACACCAAACGGGCGCTCGGCATGCCCGGCCACGGTGTATCTACCGCAACATAGCCCACCCCTGGGGTCAGCGCTACGCACGGCCGCCAACACATATCCTACAAACACCAGAAACTAGTTGCAACTCCTGGACAGAGGACTAAGGTGATTAAGAAGCCAAGAGGGTCAATTAAGGATCCCAATGAGTGGTAGTAGCTATTCATGGATCACAGACACAGAACTCAGTTCCTAAGAACGGTTTCAATGAGACAACCCACCATGTACTCCTACATGGCCTCTCACCGCTACCTTTATCAAATCGTGTTCACACACTTAGCTCACACACAGTAGGACATGTTCATCACCATTCCAATTCATTCCCGATGAATCAGACCCGACACAACTCTATGCAATAGCAGACATGACAAACAAGCATGAATGAGTAGGCACATCAGGGCTCAAACAACTCCTACTCATGCTAGTGGGTTTCATCTATTTACTGTGGCAATGACAGGTCATGCAGAGGAAAGGGGTTCAACTACCGCAGCATGTAACAGTTGAATCATTGTTGTCCTAATGCAGTAAAAGAGAGCAAGAGCGAGAGAGTGGGATTGTATCGGAATGAACAAGGGGGTTTTTCTTGCCTAGCACTTCTGAAGATAGTATAGTTCTTCATCGGAGTCATCAAACTCATCGTCGGAACCACGTCTGTCGAGAGGGGACAAATACCGGCAAACAAAGAGGAACACAATCAATGCAATGCAACAATTATGATGCATGATAATGTCATGGCAATATGCTGTTGATTGAGCTAATGCAACTAGCAATCATATTAAATGAAGTAGGTTTGAACCAAGGGTTCAAATTCAAACTCCACATGTGCTTATTTAAATGTCAATTATGCAAATTGCCCCGTATAGCAACCCTAGGTTGTTCAAACATGCATGCAAACTCCATAAACAGATTCCTTGAATTTTTCTGATAATTTTTCATATATAATTTATTTCATTCTGAGTTATAGATTATTTTCTATGATTTTAGAAGTTTTAGCTATTTTATGAAATAAATAAATCATTTCTGATTTATTTAAAATCCCGGAAAAACTTTACTGCATCAGCATTGCGCAAGGGTGATGTCAGCGGGTCAACTGGTCGGCCAGGTCAAACCTGACCTGCGGGACCCATTGGTCAGTGACCCTGGGCTAGTTTGGGTCTATGATAGGTGGGACCGGTCAATATTGACTTGACCAAAGTCAAAGTTGACACGTGGGGTCCACACCAATTAGCACTAACCTAAACAGGGAGTTAGACTAAACTAGTTGGGCCCGGGGACCCACATGTCATCAACACAGGCACTAACCAAACGAGTTTAGCACCTAAGCTAATGGCGCCACATCAACAGGTGACGCCGGCGACCTTAGCAGCGGCGGGAACTTGCCGGAGTTGGTCGGGGCGGCGCTACAGACCGCGGCTGGGCGCACTGAGGGCATCTACGCGGAGCTGGGAATCACCCGCATCCACTCGTGGCAGCGGCTGGAGCTGGGGTGGCCGGAGTCCACCGGAATGGAGCTCGCGGCTGTGGCCGGAGTTCGGGAACATGCGGGCACGAGGCTGCGATGCACTAGGGGGCCAACTAGCGGCTGCGTTGGCCTCTCCGTTGCTCCAGGAGCACGCCGGAGGCTCAAACTCGAGTGGAGATGCACGGTGGCTGCAAGAGCAACGTCCATGGCGGACGGCGGCGCTCGGATACGGCGGTTGGCCTAGCTAGAGGACAGAAACAATCTCGGGGAGGAGGGGGAAAGGTGTCGAAGCTCACAGCAATCTCAAGGGAGGACTAAGCGGGCTCGGGGAGGTGGAGACGGCGGTGAATCGCCGGTGAGGTTGCCGGCGGCCGGAGGTTGGGGATGAGCTCAGGGAAGACGCTACAGGGCTCCCGCGGTCAAATGGGTTGGTGTAGATGACGCAGAAGGCGATGGAGGTTCCTCTGGACCCATCGGTGGCCGTGGTAAATTGCGTCGGCGACGACGAGCTCCGCTCGGGTGTGCTAGGGAGAGGGAGCAGAGGGTGAGGGGGAGAGCAAAGAGTGAGGGAGAGGAGTGAGGGGCCATGGGGCATCTCCATGGCGTCGCTAGAAGGCCCGGGGAGGAAGCAGGAGGTGGCCAGGGGCGAGCGCGCGTGCGGTGACACGCCTCTGCCTACTGGCAGAGGTTGAAGACGACTGCTTCGGCCAGTGGCTTGGGCCACCAGCTGGGCCGCCAGGTGGCCTGCACAGGAGGTAAGCCCAAGTAGGTTTCCTTTCTCTCTCTTCTTTTATTTGTTTCTGTTTTCTATTATTCTGTAGTCTTTAGGGCTTTATTAAAAATACTTAGACACTTCCAATCATGAAACTACTCATGATCACTGTTGGGAATATATCCTACAGTAAACATTTTAGTTTATGATTATTTGAGCATTTAACATATTTAATAGCATTTAAATGCCCAAATGCAAATAGAGTATGATTTAATCCAGAGCCCAAATATGTCATGGAAAAATGTGCATCACCTCTGGTTACTGTTTCCAGCATTTTCCAAGAATGATGAACATTTTTGAAAGCCATTTGGTTTTACTGGAAATAATTTGGCTGAACCTAGTGAATTCCTTTAATGCTAGGGTTTAGGCAATCCCCATTTCAAATTAATAAGAATTTAAACATGATGCAACACATGACTAGCTATCTCAGAGCATACTAGAACTAGGGATGTGACATCCACGTTTCGAGGCGTGGTTGTTATTGGCACGTCCTGTCGAAGCAGAGATCGTGTCCCCTTATTGCAGGATTCTCATCAATACGAGCATGGGTAACCCAACCGTCCTGTTGGAAAGATTCCCTAGGAATATGCAAGTCTTGAGGCTCAGGAGGAGGCGTTCAACACCCGGTGCCTTTATAAAGGAACCAGGGACCGTCTTTTTACGCCAAACCTCTCCTCAGCCTTTCCAACCTCAAGTTCTAGCACACAAGGTTCGACTTCATTGCTCCAAGCTAGCTTCCCCATCATGTCTGGGCCCAGCCCTCAAGGCCGATGGGTGGCTTCCTCCATTACAGAGGAGGATATCGCAAAGCTCCGGGCGGCCATATACCTGACCGCGGAGATCCCCCACAGGCTTCCTGCACAAGGACAGGTTATTTTGTCCCCCAGATCCGACAAGAGGGTCGTATTCATTTCTCACTTCCTTCAAGGGCTAGGGTTCGCTCTCCACCACTTTGTCCGGGGGCTAATGTTTTATTACGGACTATACTTTCACGATCTAGCTCCGGATTCTCTCCTCCACGTCTTGGCATTTATCATCACGTGCGAGGCCTTCCTCC
>NC_057797.1:648638046-648638900 GCF_018294505.1 Triticum aestivum
CCCACATTTCTTCCTATGGCTCAAGAGCTTTAGTGTGAAGCCGAAGGTAGTCGACGGGGAACAGGCGGAGTGTGGCGCTGCTGTAGTAAGCAAGCCTACCAATACTCTCTGGCCAAAAGGCTCTTTCACCGAAACTTCCAACCAATGGTAGCGAGAGTGGTTTTACATCACGGAACCCCGTAGTACCAAGTGGGCAGCTATACCCACGTTCCATTCCGGCCCTCCGTTACAGCTTGCATCATGGGTCAATAAGGGGCTAGACTAGGGATCAGTTGATGACGTGAAGACTCTACAAAGCCGCATCTGAACCCTGCTTGAGAAGGACATCGCTCTTGTCGACGTGATTCAAGTAATGCTAGTCCGCCGAGCTTTGTCATGCCAGCGTAGGCCTCTCCGCATGTGGGAGTTTAATCTAGAAGGACCACGAACCCTCCAACACTTCTTCGGCATAACGCACAAAGGGATGTGGAAGTTGTTTTTCGGGAAACGAAAACATTGGCCGGACACCACTAAGGACGCCGGCCTCGACTGTAACCGTGCAGATACCCCGGTAAGCACTTGAATTCTGAACACGTTGTATTTAAGTATGCCGTAATACAGTACTGAGCAAACTTTCTTCTTCCAAGGCCGGATAAAGAAAGCGGGACTAATTAGGTGTTCGACCTCCCTTCCCGAAGGCTCAGCGGATCTGTATTAACAAGGATGATGGCCTCGGCTCCATACCAGATGCCTGTGAAGGAGAGCAAGGCGGAGAGTTGGAGGACCAAAGATGGCCTCCATCCCGAAGGTATATGAGACATTATGTCCAGGGGAATCAAGATTCCATCGTTTGAAGAAAAAAATGAAGGGGAAGT
>NC_057797.1:648639030-648681556 GCF_018294505.1 Triticum aestivum
GGAAAGAGAAGGGCCGCCGCCAAAAACTGGGAGGAAAAGGCTCGTAAGCGAGGCAAGATGCCTGTCGGGTGGCTCGGGCTTGGACGATGACGTCATCGCGTAGTCCCATGACGAGGACAAGCCTCAGGCCAAACCAGTAAGAAGCAGTGAAGGTTTGAACTTGGAAAGCAAGGAGGAATTGTGGAAATGTGGCTTTTTGTAGGATGGAGGGGGCAGGGAGATAGATATTTCCGTGGTGGCAATTTTTTACGCTTGGTGCTATGAGAAACTGGTGCACAAGTGTGGTTCAAGCGGGGGCGGTGTTCTGTAGACGACGAAGCTTCCTGCATTAGCCATACAAGACGGTGCACCAAGATATTTCATATCACATCACATATGATTCTTTCTAGTAAACTGTTTGTGGTATACCTTATTTTTTCATTATGTTTTGAAAGAAAAAATGGTGTTACAGAGGGAAAGGATGGCGTTTGAATTGCTAGAACATTTATGTATAGTGAATATGCAACTAGTACATGAGTGTCATGTTTAAATTTGGAATTATTTCGGGTTTGTTTGGCATTTTTATGCATTAATTGAGTTTTTGGGCATCTAATGCGCATAATTGAAGTTTGAACTACAAGCACATGCTCCAAGGCACCAAAGTATATTGAAATATCACATTAATTGAGTTTCCATGCATTTAATGTGCATAATTCAAATTTTTACTACAAGGACAGGCTCCAGTGCACCAAAGTTGGTTGAAAAATCACATGTGTGTCCTTGGGTGAATTTCTAGGTCCCATGCAAGAAATGAGAATGAAATTCAAACATCTGGGCGTCATGGCTCGGCCAGAAAGATTGAGAAACTTGGTTTTTTTAATTCATGTAAATCCAAAACATGCCTGAAAATCATGAAACTTGGCATGGTGTCATGACATGGCCCCAACATGCTGTGGTATTTTTTTGTCCGAATTGGGACAAGCTTTGGTGTAAGCTTCTTGCAAACCGGAGCTTCCCTCAAGAAGGCTCGTGGTTCCAAGAGGGAACATGTCACCTCCGTGTGCGAAATGAGATACGTACACTGCCTTCTCCTGCCTTTATTCTTTTACACAGGCAGATTAGACCAAATAGAAGTATTGTGCTAAATTTTGGAATTATTCCAGGTTCATTTGGCCTTTTTTAAAAATTAATTGAGTTTCTGGGCATTTAATGTGCATAATTCAAATTTGAACTACAAGCACATGCTCCAGTGCACCAAAGTTGGTTGAAAAATCACATGTGTGTCTTTGGGTGAATTTATAGGTCCGATGCAAGAAATGGGAATGAAATTCAAACATCTGTGCATCGTGGCTCGGCCGGAAAGATTGAGAAACTTGGTTTTTTAATTCCTGTAAATCTAAAACACGCCTGAAAATCATGAAACTTGGCATGGTGTCATGACAAGGCACCAACTTGCTGCGGTAATTTTTTTGGCTGATTTAGGAAAAGCTTTGGTGTAAGCTTGTTGCAAACCGGAGGTTCCCTCAAGAAGGCTCGTTGTTCCGAGAGGGAATGTGTCACCTCCGTGTGTGAAACAAGATACGTACACTGCCTTCTCCTGCCTTAATTTTTTACACTGGCAGATTAGAGCAAATAGAAGTATCATGCTAAATTTTGGAATTATTCCAGGTTCTTTTGACCTTTTTTATACATTAATTGAGTTTCTGTTCATTGAATGTGCATAATTCAAATTTGAACTACAAGGACAGGCTCCAGTGCACCAAAGTTGGTTGAAAAATCACATGTGTGTCCTTGGGTGAATTTTTAGGTCCCACTCAAGAATTGGGAATGAAATTCAAACATCTGGGCATCGTGGCTCGGCGGGAAAGATTGAGAAACTTCGTTTTTTAATTCCTGTAAATCCAAAACACGCCTGAGAATCAAGAAACCTGGCATGGTGTCATGACATGGTATCAACATCCCGCGGTAATTTTTTCGGCCGAATTGGGAGAAGCTTTGGTGTGAGCTTCTTGCAAACCAAAGCATCCCTCAAGAAGGCTCGTGGTTCCGAGAGGGAACATGTCACCTCCTTGTGCGAAATGAGATACGTACACCGCCTTCTTCCGCCTTAATTTTTTTAAACAGGCAGATTAGACAAAATAGAAGTATCATGCTAAATTTTGGAATTATTCCGGTTTTGTTTGGCTTTTTTTATACATTAATTGAGTTTCTGTGCATTTAATGTGCATAATTCAAATTTGAACTACAAGCACACGCTCCAGTGCACCAACGTTGCTCGAAAAATCACATGTGTGTCTTTGGGTGAATTTCTAGCTCCCATGCAAGAAATGGGAATGAAATTCAAACATCTGGGCGTCGTGGCTCGGCGGGGAAGATTGAGAAACTTGGGTTTTTAATTCCTATAAATCCAGAACATGCCAGAAAATCATGAAACTTAGCATGGTTTCATGACATGGCACCAACATGCTGTGGTAATTTTTTTGGCCGAATTGGGACAAGCTTTGGTGTAAGCTTCTTGCAAACCGGAGCTTCCCTCAAGAAGGCTCGTGGTTCCAAGAGGGAACGTGTCACCTCCGTGTGCGAAACTAGATACATACACTGCCTTCTCCTGCCTTAATTTTTTTACACAGGCAGATTAGACCAAATAGAAGTATCGTGCTAAATTTTTTGGAATTATTCCGGGTTCGTTTGGCCTTTTTATACATTAATTGAGTTTCAACGCATTTAATTTGAACTAGAAGCACATGCTCCAGTGCACCAAAGTTGGTTGAAAAATCACATGTGTGTCTTCAGGTGAATTTATAGGTCCTATGCAAGAAATGGGAATGAAATTCAAACATCTGGGCGTCGTGGCTCGGCCGGAAAGATTGAGAAACTTGGTTTTCTAATTCCTGTAAATCCAAAACACACCCGAAAATAATGAAACTTGGCATGGTGTCATGACATGGCACCAACATGCTGCGGTAATTTTTTTGGCCGAATTAGGACAAGATTTGGTGTAAGCTTGTTGCAAACTGGAGCTTACCTCAAGAAGGCTCGTGGTTCCAAGAGGGAATGTGTCACCTCCGTGTGTGAAACAAGATACGTACACTGCCTTCTCCCGCCTTAATGTTATACACTAGAAGATTAGACCAAATAGAAGTATCATGCTAAATTTTGGAATTATTCCGTGTTCTTTTGGCCTTTTTATACATTAATTGAGTTTCTATGCATTGAATGTGCATAATTCAAATTTGAACTACAAGGACAGGCTCTAGTGCACCAAAGTTGGTTGAAAAATCACTTGTGTGTCCTTGGGTGAATTTCTAGGTCCCACTCAAGAATTGGGAATGAAATTCAAACATCTGGGCATCGTGGCTCAGCGGGAAAGATTGAGAAACTTGGTTTTTTAATTCCTGTAAATCCAAAACACGCCTGAAAATCATGAAACTTGGCATGGTGTCATGACATGGCATCAACATGCTACAGTAAGTTTTTTGGCCGAATTGGGAGAAGCTTTGGTGTAAGATTCTTGCAAACCAAAGCTTCCCTCAAGAAGGCTCGTGGTTCCGAGAGAGAACCTGTCACCTCCGTGTGCGAAACGAGACACGTACACCGCCTTCTTTCGCCTTAATTTTTTTACATAGGCAGATTAGACCAAATAGAAGTATCATGCTAAATTTTGGAATTATTCCGGGTTCGTTTGGCCTTTTTTATACATTAATTGAGTTTCTGTGCATTTAATGTGCATAATTCAAATTTGAACTACAAGCACACGCTCCAGTGCACCAAAGTTGGTTGAAAACTCACATGTGTGTCCTCAGGTGAATTTCTAGGTCCCATGCAAGAAACGGGAACGAAATTCAAACATCAGGGCATCGTGGCTCGACCGGAAAGATTGAGAAACTTGGTTTTTTAATTCCTGTAAATCCAAAACACTCCTGAAAATCATGAAACTTAGCATGGTGTCATGACATGGCACCAATGTTGTGGAACGCAGTATTTCAAAAAAATTCCTACGATCACGCAAGATCTATCTAGGGGATGCATTGCAACAAGAGGGGGAGTGTATGTCTATGTACACTCGTAGACCGAAAGCGGAAGCGTTATGAAACACGGTTGATGTAGTCGAACGTCTTCGCTATTCAAATGATCAAGTACCAAACGCACGACACCTCCGCAATCTGCACACGTTCAGCTTGGTAACATCCCTCGTACTCTTGATCCAGCTGAGGCCTAGTGAGAGTTTCGTCAGCACGACAGCGTGATGACGGTGATGATGAAGTTAACGACGCAGGGCTTCACCTAAGCACTACAACGATATGACCGAGGTGGAATTCTGTGGAGGGGGCACCACACACGGCTAAACAGTCAACTTGTCTGTCTATGTGGTGCCCCCTGAGGAAGTCCTAGACTAAGGGGTGCTCGGGCATCCGGCCCGTTATCCATGGGCCAGACTGTTGGGCTGTGAAGATATGAAGACTGAAGACCGTACCTGTGTCCGTATTGGACTCTCCTTGGCATGGAAGGCAAGCTTGGTTACCGACTATGGAGATTTCTTCTCATGTAACCGACTCTTTGTAAACCCTAGATCCCCCCCGGTGTCTATATAAACCGGAGGGGTTAGTCCGAAAAGGATATTCATTACCATATTCATATAGGCTAGGCTTCTAGGGTTTAGCCATCTCGATCTCGTGGTAGATCAACTCTTGTAACACTCATATTCATCAATATCAATCAAGCAGGACGTAGGGTATTACCTTCGTAGAGAAGGCCCGAACCTGGGTAAACATCGTGTCCCCTGTCTCCTGTTACCATCGATCCTAGACGCACAGTTTGGGACCCCCTACCCGAGATCCGTCGGTTTTGACACCGACATTGGTGCTTTCATTGAGAGTTCCGCTGTGCCGTCGATGAAAGGTTCGATGGCCCCTTCAATCGTCTATAGTGATGTTGTCCATGGAGAAACCTTCCTCCCCAGACAGATTTTCGTGTTCGGCGGCTTCGTACTGCGGGCCAACTCGCTCGACCATCTGGAGCAGATCGATAGCTACGCCCTTGGCCACCAGGTCAGATTTGGAAGCTTGAACTACATCATAGATATCCGTGGAGACTTTATCTTTAATGGATTTGAGACCGCAACGATCACTCCCCCTTGCTCCGAGGAACATGACTTAAATCTATCATCGGATCACATCCAGGAGGTGGTCCCTGTTGCTGCAACGGCCTTAAAACCAGAGTAGATTGTGCCATTCGAAGCCACAGAGTCCGCGGCATTGGAGCCGCACATGGACTCGGCACCTCGCAGTATCTGCGTCAATGGAACTCTGGATTCGTCTCTGGCTATAAATTCTGGACCATATACGCCTATGGACACCGAGCTATATCGATTATGGATCTACGAATTCAGTGCTGCAAACGTTTTTCAGCACTCACCTTTGGGCGATGTGCTAAACTCTTTAAAGAACCTGCCATTCACGGGAGACTCACAGCCGAACTATGTCCGGTTCGAACTAGGGGCTGACGAGGGAGTATTTTGTTTCCCACCCGCCACCCACTTCATAGCCACTGTCGAGGACTTAACCGACATGCCTACTCCTGGCTCCGCAGACATTGACGGTACAAACGACAATTTAGATAAGGAGTAAGGCCAAGACCCGTCAGTCATCAGGCGCAAGACGGCCACCCCTTCACATGACGTGTACATGATCGATACACTTAAAAAGCCTCGCGGCAAAGACAAGGGAAATCCAGTTAAAACTCCCGAGTCATAGTCTAAATTCCGGCGCCCCAAATGTTGCCCCAAGTCACACCGCAAAAACAATGGCACTGGAGAAAATAGTACTCCGGACGGTGCCGAAAGCAATGAAGACCCTGGGGGAGCAACATTCGAGCAGGAGGAACAGAAAAACGGGCAAGCTAGCCCCGACGAAAAGGCCCTGCCCAGCGACGGTTCGAAGGACGACACCTACCTTCCGCTCTCCGAAGATGAGGAAAGCCTCGACGATTAAGACTTCATCGTCCCCGAAGAGCCCCTCGAACAGGAGCGCTTCAAGCGCAGGCTGATAGCTACGGCAAGGATCCTGAAAAAGAAGCAGCTGCAGCTTCAAGCCGACCAAGACCTACTCAATGACAGATGGACCGAAGTCCTGTTCGCCGAAGAATACGACCTCAGTGGCCCAGCCAAAAGCTACCCAAAGCACAGATCGCTCTACCAGTCCGATGACGGGGCGTCGGAGCCCATACCATCGTCACACAACACGGCAGGTCGTCGGCAACTCTGTCCGGATAAAGAGGCAACTCAAGGCGAACACCAGACCACTCCACCTTGCCATAAAGGCAAGAAAAACACAGGCCACAATTACCTAGACAACCTGCAGAGGGACTGGGACAATAGTGCACGAAGCGCAAGACCGATCTATGGATCATGAAAACATGCTTCGACATGCGATGATGGCCACCTATTCGGACATGTCACACCTTGCCGCGACCAGGCTGAAAACCGCAATGGGACTCCTTCGGAGTTACGCCGTAGTGTGGCCCAACACAGAGGTGCCGCACACCCGCTTTGCTTCACTGATGAAGTAATGGATCATGAATTCCCTGAAGGATTGAAACCCATCAATATTGAATCATACGACGGGACAACCGATCCTGCCGTATGGATAAAAGATTTCATCCTCCACGTCCATATGGCCCGTGGAGAAGACCTCCACGCCATTAAGTACCTCCAACTAAAACTAAAAGGACCAGCTCGGTACTGGTTAAAGAGCCTGCCGAAAAATTCCATAGGTAGCTGGAAGGACATGGAAGAGGCCTTCCTCGATAACTTCCGAGGAACACATGTCCGGCCACCGGACGCCGATGACCTAAGTCACATCGTCCAACAGCCCGACAAATCAGCCAGGGAGCTCTGGACCCGGTTCTTAGTCAAAAAACAAAACAAATCGTCGACTGTACGGACATGGAAGCCCTCACGGCTTCCAGACACAGCTTCCGGGACGAATGGCTTGCACGCCACGTCGGCCAAGAAGGACCTAAATCCATGACAACTCTCATTGCTCTGACAACTCGCTTTTGCGCGGGAGAAGATAGCTGGCTCGCTCATAGAAGCAATAGCGCCAGCAACCAGGGCACCCCCGAAATCCGAGACGCCAACGGCAAGCCACGAGAAAGCAAAAACAACAGTCACACAACAATGAAAGATCAGGTGGCACAACGGTCAACGCCGGATTCAGTAACCCCAAGCCGGTCAGCGGAAGAAGCCATCCAAGGCGAATCGAGATGAACCATCCAACCTGGATATGATATTGGACCAACCCTACCAGATTCATGGCCACCCCGATAAACCAGGTAATCATATCAACAGAAACTGCTGGGTCTTTAAACAGGCCGACAAGCTCAACGCCGAACACAAGGGAAAGAAGCCGCCAAGCGACAGGGATGACGGAAAGGTTCACCAACGAGAAACCGGGGATCTGGAGCAGCCTCTACACGAGGATCAACTACCCCTAGAACGGAAATAACAACCCGGCGTCCACCGCCCACTTCGTACACCTACAAAGTTTGTACCGCACGTACTTTATTATGCACTCAAGATACCATGGGCATCGGCGGAAGCACAATACGGACAAGCCCGCGAGCACTCCAGTAACTTTTTTCTACATATAATTATTTATTTATTTCTTCTTTCGACACCCTTTAAAAAATAGGTGACGAACAGGATAAAAATTGGAAACTGGCTCTATCGGAGTCCGGATCCATACACCCACCTAAGGGGCCCTGTCCATCAAGCATTCCCCCCACCGAGGATTGGCGACGCAGACGTGCGACAGGTGGTCCAAAATAACTTCTTCTAGACCGCACTCTCTATTTTTTGAGCCTGTACTATGCCTGTTCCTCCGCCTCCAACCCCGAGCATGTCAAATCGCTGGGGGTGGGTTTTATATACATATATCATAAATAATCATCGGCATATCGCTCAGTTGCCAGTAAACAATATTCAAACTAATCATCCATAAGGTTTTCCCAACAAATATGCTCCTACGGTTATTTCACAGACATACCTTGGCCTAACATGCCAGGGGCTCGGTGTGGGAACAAATGAGTTGCCAGTAAAAGTCTGAACAGGTCCATAGCATACTTCGGCGTCGCAAGTTTGGCCTTATATGCATCAGCTCCGAATCATTGTCTTGGGTCAATAGTTGGGTTGCCCGGCTCCTGTGCTTTCTACCCAATGTTCCGCTCTATCGGCTAGGGTAGTAAAGGGAGAACTACTGCGATTGTGCCCTGGTCTAAACCGGACGAGCACCTTAGTAGAGAAAGCCGAAAACTGACTGTCATTATGCGGCGTGAGCTGGTCAACCACTTGACGACTTATTAGAATCTTTCACGATTCTCCGTGTCACACGCGGGATCTTTTTCAGATAAAAAATGTAAGGCACCATACGCCGCATACATACCAGGGGCTATGTCGTAGCCCCACCATAAAACTCCTATGGCTAAGTGAAGGTGTTAACGCCTTATAGTCCGATTGCCTGGTTCGCCGCATTATCACCTCCTTAATGGACCAAGACGTTGGATAAAGAGTGATTAAATGCTTTTTCGAACACCCCCGTACTTCCTACGAGGGGGCTGAAGCCGACGACTGGAAAACTTTCAGATTATATCAAAACGGCTGCACAGGAGGAATTCAAGGTTTCAAGCAAAACATAACTAGATTAACTATAAAATTGTTTGTTGCAATTTTCATACACCTCACTCGAACATTATGTCTTTTGAGCACTGACCCTCTACAAAGTGGGCGGCCTCTAGGACGTCTTCAAAATAATGCTCCGGTTCCGGACGCCCTTGCCTTTGGGTGGACCCTTCATCGCAACATCGATGGCCTTCATCTCCCCCCAAAACGTCTTGACTCGGGCAAAAGCCATCCGTGCACCCTCAATGCACGTTGACCGCTTCACAGCATCGATACACGACACCGCGTCAACAAGCCTTTGCACTAAACCGAAATAGCTATTTGGAACAGGCTCGGTTGGCCACAACCGGACTACGACGTCCTTCATGGAAGCGTCGGACATCCTATGAAGTTTGGCCCATTGGGACATCTGTTCATTGAGCAACAAAGGGCGCTTGGATGCACCAAACTGCGACCAAAAAAGCTTCTCCATTGCATATCCATCTCGCGGTTGGTAATATTGTGCCGCATCGGCAGAACTCTTCGGCAAGTCCAAGAACTCGTCCGGAGAACTCCATACTTGGTTGAGCTGGGCATAGTTTGGGTCGCCGAACTTAGTTTGCAGTAGAAAGGGCTTTCCAGCCGTAATCTCCCTCACCTGTCAAACCTCCTCATATGCCGCTCTGGCTCTGCATTCTGACCGTGCTCCTCTCGCCTCTTGTAAGGCCTTCTCCAGATCAGCCGTTAAGGCTTCACTCTCCTTCTCTTGAAATTCACAGCGGCCGGTAGCATTCTCCAGCTCGAGCGTCATCGTGGATATCTTCTCCTCATCTTGGCGCCGTGTAGCTCGTTCGGCTTTTAATTCAGCCGATGCCTTTCCGGCAGCAGCATTGCTACGCCGGGCCTGCTCCTTGGCCCGGGCCAGCTCCACTCGAAGAACTTCAATGGCGGCAGCACCATCTTCAGCCAAAATTTCAGCATCATGCTTATACCACAAAAATGTATGAGGATTGCCCCGAATACATACCTTGCGACTCGTCAAGATGCATATTGATTAAAGCAAGATCACCCCCTGCCACATCAAGCTTGCGCTGCAAATCGGCAATTTCCATAGTCCAGGAAGTGGCCAAGGGAGAAGAAGCATGTGTTAAGAGTTGATCAGGTTAGTCCTCAAACGGTCCTTTTCGATCCTCCGTTTTGCTTCCCAGCGGAAGCCAACCCAACTATCAGGGGCAACTACCTATACACAGGTGCATCTTTGCAAATGAAACATAGCTGAAAACATTAGGTTGCAAACCTTGAAGCCCTTCAGTAGGCTCATGAAGGCTTCATTTAATCCTCTCTTCACGAAGGAAATCTTCTCAATCACTGTACCCATCAAGGTACGCTGTTCCCCCGAGACAGATGCTTTCCGCAACATGTCCCACAATATATTGGAGTCTCCGGGTTCCCCGAGGCCGCCCAAAAAGCACAATCATCCTTTGAAGGAATCAGCTGACTTGTCTTCAAAATTGCGGGCGGCTGTGAACCAGACAGGTCGGGGCTTCGGTTATCATCAGCCCCGGAATCCAGGATGGTCGGAGATCCACCTTTGGGCACTGCCTCTTCTGCCCCCCGGTATAAAGGGGCCCTCCGCGATGACACTTCAGAGTCATCCGCCTTATTGGGCGAGGAGGCTAGAGGAGGCATCTCACTCTCCATCATCTCTAGAAGGAGACTCCCTGAAGAAGAGGATCGCCCCGAAAAATCCTGTGCCAACCTGTAAAAATGCATAAATGTGTTACGTGTATCTTCGGTAACAATAACGGAGCGGAATGCTATCAAAGTACTCCGGATTCTCTTACGGTTCGGCCGAGGGCTTGCCCCTTGTTGGGGCTGCTCAACGGCATCTCTTTCCAAACCCAAGCCGGTGGACGGTGGCATCTTGCCCTTCTTGGGAGACCGCCCCTCCCCATCTTCGGAGGCGGCCCTTTTCCTCCTGTTTGGAGAAGGGATATTGGGTCCTTTTCTGCCTCTGTCTTCGGGCAAGGAAAGGTCGATTTCTCCGGATTCAGTGTCCGACTTACCTCTAGAATCAAGGTCATCTTGGATCTTTTCGCCCTCCCCTACTGGTTCCTGGTATGGCACCAAGGCCAGCATCCTTGTCAACACAGGAGTAGCTGAGTCCTCGGGAAGGGGAGACGGACACCTAATCAATTCCACCTTCTTTATCCAGCCCTAAGAAAGGATGATACTATTGGTATCTTGCCACTGGGTATCTGATTATGAAGTATTCGGCAAACGATTACTTACTGGGGTGTCTAGATGGTTGTAGTCGAGGCCGACATCTTCACTGGTGTCCAGCCATTGCCTTTGTTTCCCGAAGACTAATCTCCACATTCCTTCGTGCGTTGTGCCGAAGAAGTTCTGAAGAGTCCGTGTCCCTTCTGGATTGAACTCCCATAGGAGGAGAGGCCGTCGCTGGCATGACAGGGTCCAGCGAACTAGCATTATATGAACGATGCTGGCTATGTCGATGTCCCTCTCAATGAGGCTTTGGATGCGACTTTGCAGAGTTCGCACATCATTCGTTGATCCCCAATCTAGCCCCTTATTAATCCACGATGCAAGTTGAGTTTGAGGGCTGGGTTGAAATGTGGGTGTGGTCGCTCACTTGGAGCTGTGGGGCTCGGTGATATAGAACCACCCCTGCTGCCATAGATCGGAAGATTTGGCGAAGGATCCTTTCAGCCAAACAGCGCTAGCAAGCTTGCTCACTGTAGCACCGCCGCTCTTGGCCTGCTCCCCCTCTACCACTCTACCACTCGGGGCTTTACATCAAACGTCTTGAGCCACAAGCTGAAGTGCAGAGGAGTTCGGAGGAGGGCTTCGCACGTAACGATAATCGTCGAGATAAGAAGAATAGAGTTCAGAGCCAAATCGTGGAAGTCAAGCCCGTAATAGAACATGAGCCCTCGAGTGAAGGGGTTAAGTGCAAACCCCAACCCGCGGAGGAAGTGGGACACGAAAACGACCCTCTAGCCGGATCTGGGGGTGGGAATAACCTGCCCCTCGGCAGGAAGCCGATGATGGATTACAGCGGTCAGGTACCTCGCCGCCCGAAGCTTTGCGATATCTTCCTCCGTAATAGAAGAAGCTATCCACCGGCCTAGACGGCTAGATACAGACATGATTGGGGCTGGTGGCGACTGAAACCTAGGTGTTGGAACTCGGGGTAGCAGGGGTTGAGGAACATGCAAGCGTGGAAGAAAAATACGGGTTTGTACCCCTATTTAAAGGCTGCAAATATCAAATGTCTCCTCTCGAGCCTCAAAAACGTGCTTGTTTCCAAGGAGTTGTACCCAAGGGACGGTTGGGTTACCCACGTGCGGGTCGACAGGAATTCCTTAAAAAGGGAGGCATGATCTCCATTTGGATAAGATGCGCCAATAAGGCCACGTCCTGGGACGTGGGGCGACGGGCCGACTAAAACGGTTTGCAAGCAAAGGCCGGGCAGGCGTGGTGTCATATTACTAAAAAGTGGTCAGTGGGTTGAACCCATTAAATATTATATCCTCTATGGTTGTGCATACAAGCCCGGATACAATCATTACATCTGAAGATCAACTAGGAGTTCTGAAGAGGGAACCCGCCTTGCAATGCCGAAGACAATCAGCCCACTGGATTCCTCGTCATTGAAGCCAGGTTCAGGGGCTACTGAGGGAGTCCTGGACTAAGGGGTCCTCGGGCGTCCAGCCTGTTATCCATGGGCCGGACTGTTGGGCTGTGAAGATATGAAGACCGAAGACTATACCTGTGTCCGGATTGGAGTCTCCTTGGCGTGGAAGGCAAGCTTGGTCACCGACTATGGAGATTTCTTCTCATGTAACCAACTCTATGTAAACCCTAGATCCCCCCGGTGTCTATATAAACTGGAGGGGTTAGTCCGGAAAGGATATTCATTACCATAGTCATATAGGCTAGGCTTCTAGGGTTTAGCCATCTCGATCTCGTGGTAGATCAACTCATGTAGCACTCATATTCATCAATATCAATCAAGCACGACGTAGGGTATTATGTCCGTAGAGAGGGCCCGAACCTGGGTAAACATCGTGTCCCCTGTCTCCTGTTACCATCGATCCTAGACGCACAGTTCGAGACCCCCTACCCGAGATCTGCCGATTTTGACACTATGGGTTTGAGAACTATGTAGACATGACCGAGACTCGTCTCCGGTCAATAACCAATAGCGGAACCTGGATGCTCATATTGTCTCCTACATATTATACGAAGATCTTTATCGGTCAAACCGCATAACAATATACGTTGTTCCCTTTGTCATCGGTATATTACTTGCTCGAGATTTGATCGTCGGTATCTCAATACCTAGTTCAATCTCATTACCGTCAAGTTTCTTTACTCATTCCGTAATGCAACATCCCGTAACTAACTCATTAGTCACATTGCTTGCAAGGCTTATAGTGATGTGCATTACCGAGAGGGCCCGGAGATACCTCTCTGATACACAGAGTGACAAATCCTAATCTCGATCTATGCCAACTCAACAAACACCATCAGAGACACCTGTAGAGAATCTTTATAGTCACCCAGTTACGTTGTGACGTTTGATAGCACACTAAGTGTTCCTCCGGTATTCGGGAGTTGCATAATCTCGTAGTCATAGGAACATGTATAAGTTATGAAGAAAGCAATAGCAACAAACTAAATGATCATCATGCTAAGCTAATGGATGGGTCAAGTCAATCACATCATTCTCTAATGATGTGATCCCGTTAATCAAATGACAATTCATGTCTATGGTTAGGAAACTTAACCATCTTTGATTAACGAGCTAGTCAAGTAGAGGCATACTAGGGACACTCTGTTTATCTATGTATTCACACATGTACTAAGTTTCCGGTTAATATAATTCTAGCATGAATAATAAACATTTATCATGATATAAGGAAATATAAATAACAACTTTATTATTACCTCTAGGGCATATTTCCTTTAGTTTCCCACTTGCACTAGAGTCAATAATCTAGTTCACATCGCGATGTGATTAACACCCAAAGAATGATCATGTTTTGCTTGTGAGAGAAGTTTAGTCTACGGGTCTGCAACATTCAGATCCATATGTATTTTGCAAATTTCTATGTCTACAATACTCTGCACGGAGCTACTCTAGCTAATTACTCCCACTTTCAATATGTATCTAGAACGATACTTAGAGTCATCTAGATCGGTGTAAAAATCTTGCATCGACTTAACTCTTTACGACGAACTCCTTTATCACCTCCATAACCGAGAAATATTTCCTTAGTCCTCTAAGGATAATTTTGACCGTTGTCTAGTGATCTACTCCTAGATCACTATTGTACTCTCTTGCCAAAATCATGCTAAGGTATACGATAGGTCTGGTACATAGCATAGCATACTTTATAGAACCTATGACTGAGTCATAGGGAATGACTTTCATTCTCTTTCTATTTTTTGCCGTGGTCGGGTTTTGAGTCTTTACTCAACTTCACACCTTGCAACACAGGCAAGAACTCTTTCTTTGACTGATCCATTCTGAACTCCTTCAAAATGTTCTCAAGGTATGTACTCGTTGAAAAAAACTTATCAAGCATCTTGATCTATATCTATAGATCTTGATGATCAATATGTAAGTAGCTTTACCGAGGTCTTTCTTTGAAAAACTCTTTTCAAACACTCCTTTATGCTTTCCATAAAATTCTACATCATTTTCGATCAACAATATGTCATTGACATATACTTATCAGAAAGGATGCAGTGCTCCCACTCACTTTCTTGTAAATACAGGCTTCATCGCAAGTCTGTATAAAACTATATGCTTTGATCACACTGTCGGTGTCAAAACCGGCGGATCTCGGGTAGGGAGTCCCGAACTGTGCATCTCAGATCGATGGTAATAGGAGACGGGGGACACAATGTTTACCCAGGTTCGGGCCCTCTCTATGGAGGTAAACCCCTACATCCTGCTTGATTGATATTGATGAATAAGAGTGTTACAAGAGTGGATCTACCACGAGATTGTAATGGCTAAACCCTAGAAGTCTAGCCTATGTGGGTATGGTAATGAGTACATGTGATGTCCTTTCCAGACTACCCCCTTCGGTTTATATAGACACCGGGGGGATCTAGGGTTTACATGGAGTCGGTTACATAAGAAGGAATCTTCGGTCGCTAAGCTTGCCTTCCACGCTAAGTAGAGTCCAATCCAGACAGGATGCAGTCTTCGGCCTTCATGTCTTCACAGCCCATCAGTCCGGCCCAAAGGATAATAGGCCAGACGCCTAAGGACCCCTTAGTCCAGGATTCCCTCAGTATCCCCTGAACCTGGCTTCAATGACGAGGAGTCCGGCGCGTAGATTTGTCTTCGGCATTGCAAGGCGGGATCCCTCCTTCCGAACTACAGAATAGTGTCCGGATGCGATGATTGTATCGGGACCTGTCACACACACCATATATAACCGCAGAGAGAATATATATATTCTTACACGAGTCTAATCCACTGACAGCTTTTACAACATGACATCGCATTTGTCCGATCGTAATTTCAAACTGTTTTTTGTCTACTGCTCCACGTTGCGAGACGCGGTTGTCATTGGCACGTCTTGTCTAAGCAAAGATCGTGCCCCCTTATTACGGGATTCTCATCAATACGTGTGTGGGTAACCCAACCGCGCTGTTTTGCACAGCTCTCGGGAATAGGCGAGTTCAAGGTGAGTGGGAAGGTGCTCGATATTCATGGTCTTTATAAGGGGATAAGGACATTCTTCCTTTACCCACATCCTTCTTCATCTCTAGTCCCTCCATCCTTGAGCTCTAGCGCCCAAGCTTTCGGCTTTTCCTCGTTCTAGAAGACATTCCAATCATGTCCAGATCCGGGGCTGGAGGCAAGTGGATGGCCTCCTCCATTAAGGAGAAGAACATCACGGAGCTCCGGGAGGCCGGCTATCTAGCCAAGGAGATTGCTCACCGACTCTCGGAAAAGGGGCAGATTGTCCCTACCCCCGATCTCCACGAAAGGGTTGTGTTTCTCACACACTTCGTCCGTGGGCTGGGATTCCCTCTTCATCCATTTGTCCATGGATTGATGTTTTACTATGGGTTGGACTTCCACGATCTGGCCCCCAACTTTATCCTCAATATCTCCACATTCATAGTTGTGTGCGAAGCCTTTCTCCGCATCCCACCTCACTTCGGCCTATGGCTAAAGACTTTTAATGTAAAGCCAAAGGTGGTGCGCGGCCAACAGGTCGAGTGCGGAGGTGCCATGGTGGGCAGGATGCCCAATACCACCTGGCTCGAAGGCTCCTTAGTAGAGACGGTAAAGGGATGGCAATCAGGGTGGTTCTATATCACCGAGCCGCGCGAGGCCAACTGGGCGGCGGATCCCAAGTTCCGATCCGGAGTCCGGATGTGGCTTACCTCCTGTCAAGAGAAGGGCCTGACCTGGGGATCTTCGGAAGAGATCATGGGGTTCCAAACGTGCCTCCAGAATATAATAACCCGGAAGATCAAGCTAGTTGATGTGATCTAGGTCATGCTTGTACGCCGGATCCTTTCATGTCAGCGCCAGACCTGTTATTTGTGGGAGTTCAATCCGGCCGAGCAGCAGACACTCCTAAGGCTCTTTGGCACGACGCACGAACCTATCTGGAAGGTGCTCTTCAAGGGCAGCGAGACGCCACCACCCTTGACCAAAGATCGTGGGCTCAACTTTAAGTGTCAGGCCAATTCGGTAAGCCATCAAGGTGTAGTCTTTAAGGACACATTTCGAGGGAGGATACAAAGCCTTCTTGTCAATTTTTTTTTCAGGCCTGGGTCAATCTAGCAGGACGAATTAATAGTCGGGCTCCGCTGCCCGAAGATGAAGAAACCCCACTCCTTACCAAGATGCTATTTCCGGTGCCTTACGACGTGCCGGAGAAGAAGATCCAAACCACATTCAAGGGGACCAAGCATGGGGTTCGCCGAAGGAGCACCTTGGTCGTCTCGTCTGACGATGAGACAGACCCCTCAGCCGCCAAAGACGACAACGAGGAGGAAGGCGACTCCCCCCTGCGAGTGGAAGGGAGAAAAGGGAGCCCTCCCCGAGTTTGGAGGTGATACGTCCATTTTGCATCATGCTTTTATATTGATATTTATTGCATTATGGGCTGTTATTACACATTATATCACAATACTTATGCCTACTCTCTCTTATTTTACAAGGTTTACATAAAGAGGGAGAATGCCGACAGCTGGGATTCTGGGATGGAAAAGGAGCAAATATTAGAGACCTATTCCGCGCAGCTCCAAAAGTCCTGAAACTTCACGGAAGTCATTTTCAGAATATATAAAAAATACTGAGCGCAAGAAGTTCCAGAGGGGGGCCACACCCTGCCCACGAGGGTTGGGGGCACGCCCTACCCCCCTGGGCGCGCCCCCTACCTCGTGGGCCCCCTGGTGGCCCTCTGATGTCCATCTTCTGCTATATGGAGTCTTTCAATGAGGAAAAAAATCATAAGCCAGCTTTCTGGACGAGACTCCACCGCCATGAGGGGGAACCTTGGTGGAATCAATCTACGGCTCCGGCGGAGCTGTTCTGCCGGGGAAACTTCCCTCCGGGGGGGGGGGGGGAATCATCACCATCGTCATCACCAACGATCCTCTCATCGGGAGGCGATCAATTTCCATCAACATCTTCGCCAGCACCATCTCCTCTCAAACCCTAGTTCATCTCTTGTATCCAATTCTTGTCTCCAAGTCTGGGATTGGTACCTGTGGGTTGCTAGTAGTGTTGATTACTCCTTGTAGTTGATGCTAGTTGGTTTATTTGGTGGAAGATCATATGTTCAGATCCTATATGCATATTAATACCCCTCTGGTTATGAACATGAATATGCTTTGTGAGTAGTTACGTTTGTTCCTGAGGACATGGGAGAAGTCTTGCTATTAGTAGTCATGTGAATTTGGTATTCGTTCGATATTTTGATGAGATGTATGTTGTCTCTCCTCTAGTGGTATTATGTGAACGTAGACAACATGAAACTTCACCATTATTTGGGCCTAGAGGAAGGCATTGGGAAGTAATAAGTAGATGATGGGTTGCTAGAGTGACAGAAGCTTAAACCCTAGTTTATGTTTTGCTTCGTAAGGGGCTGATTTGGATCCACAAGTTTCATGCTATGGTTAGGTTTACCTTAATACTTTTGGTGTAGTTGCGGATGCTTGCAATAAGGTTAATCATAAGTGGGATACTTGTCCAAGTAAGGGCAGTACCCAAGCACCGGTCCACCCGCATATCAAATTATCAAAGTACCGAACGCGAATCATATGATCGTGATGAAACCTAGCTTGACGATAATTCCCATGTGTCCTTAGGAGCGCTTTTCTTTATATAAGAGTTTGTCCAGGCTTGTCCTTTGCTACCAAAAGGATTGGGCCACCTTGCTGCACTTTATTTACTTTTGTTACTTGTTGCTCTTTACAAATTATCTTATCACAAAACTATGTGTTACCTATAATTTCAGTGTTTGCAGAGAATACCTTGCTGAAAACCGCTTATCATTTCCTTCTGCTCCTCGTTGGGTTCGACACTCTTACTTATCTAAAGGACTACGATAGATCCCCTATACTTGTGGGTCATCAAGACTCTTTTTTGGCGCCGTCTCCGGGGAGTGAAGCGCCTTTGGTAGGTGGAATTTGGTAAGGAAAAATTTATATAGTGTGCTGAAATTTACTATCACTTGTTACTATGGAAAGTAATCCTCTGAGGGGCTTGTTCGGGGTATCTTCACCCTGAACAGAAGAGCAAAGAGTTGCTCCTCAACCTACTAAACCTACTGAAAATGAAAATGTATACTTTGAGATTCCTTCGGGTATGATAGAAAAACTGCTAGCTAATCCTTTTGCAGGAGACGGAACAATGCATCCTGATGAGCACCTAATATATGTGGATGAAGTTTGTGGATTATTTAAGCTTGTAGGTGTGCCTGATGATGTTATTAAGAAGGTCTTCCCTTTATCTTTGAAGGGAGATGCATTGACATGGTATATATAGGCTATGTGATGATATGGGATCATGGAACTACAAACGATTGAAATTGGAATTTCATCAGAAGTTTTATCCTATGCATCTTGTTCATCGTGATCGCAATTATATATATATAATTTTTGGCCTCGCGAAGGAGAAAGCATCGCTCAAGCTTGGGGGAGGCTTAAATAAATGTTATATTCATGCCCCAATCATGAGCTTCCAAGAGAAATAATTATTCAAAATTTATATGTTCGGGTTTCTGATAACAACCGCACCATGCTCGACACTTCTTGTGCTGGCTCTTTTATGATGAAGACTATTGAATTCAAATGGGATTTATTGGAAAGAATTAAACGCAACTCTGAGGATTGGGTTCTCGACGAAGGTAAGGAGTTAGGTATGACACCTAAGTTTGATTGTGTTAAATCTTTTATGGATACCGATATTTTCCGTAAATTTAGCACTAAATATGGACTTGACTCTGAAGTAGTAGCTTCTTTCTGTGAATCTTTTGCTACTCATGTTGATCTCCCTAGGGAGAAGTGGTTTAAATATCATCCTCCCATAGAAGTAAAAGTAGCTGCACCTATTAAAGTTGAAGAAAAGACTGTCACTTATAATGATCCTATTGTTCCTACTACTTATGTTGAGAAACCACCTTTTCCTGTTAGGATAAAAGATCATGCTAAAGCTTCAACTGTGGTTCATAAAAGCAATATTAGAACCTATACACCTCCTGAGCAAATTAAAGTTGAACCTAATATTGCTATTGTTAAAGATCTCTTGTCTGATAATATTGATGGGCATGTTATTCATATCTGTGATGAGACTACTAGAATTGCTAAACCTTGTGCTAAAGATAAACATAGACCCGTGGTAGGCATGCCTGTTATTTCTGTTAAAATAGGAGATCATTGTTATCATGGCTTATGCAATATGGGTGCCAGTGCCAGTGTTATACCTCATGACTTCTACAAAGAAATTATGCATGATATTGCACCTGCTGAGATAGAAGATATTGATGTTACAATTAAACTTGCCAATAGAGATACTATTTCACCAATTGGGATTGTTAGATATGTTGAAGTCTTGTGTGGGAAAACTAAATATCCTACTGATTTTCTTGTTCTTGGTTCCCCACAAGATAGCTTTTGTCCCATAATATTTGGTAGACCCTTCTTGAACACAGTTAATGCTAAGATAGATCGCGAAAAAGATGTTGTTACTATAAGTAATTTTTTTGGCCGAATTGGAACAAGCTTTGGTGTAAGCTTCTTGCAAATTGGATCTTCCCTCAAGAAGGCTTGTGGTTCCGAGAGGGAATGTGTCACCTCCGTATGCGAAACGAGATACGTACACTGCCTTCTCCCGCCTTATTTTTTTACACGGGCAGATTATACCAAATAGAAGTATCGTGCTAAATTTTGGAATGATTCCGGGTTCATTTGGCCTTTTTTATACATTAAGTGACTTTCTGCACATTTAATGTGCATAATTCAAATTTGAACTACAAGCACAGGCTCCAGTGCACCAAAGTTGGCTGAAAAATCACATGTGTGTCCTAGGGTGAATTTCTAGTTCCCATGCAAACAATGTGAATGAAATTCAAACACCTGGGTGTCGTGGCTCGGCCGGAAAGATTGAGAAACTTGATTTTTCAATTCTTGTAAATCGAAAACACGCCTGAAAATAATGAAACTTGGCATGGTGTCATGACATGGCACCACATGCTGTGGTATTTTTTCTGTCCGATTTGCGAAGGCGCACACATTAACAATCAACAAAGTCATTTTGGAAGAAGTGATGTCACGTTACCAATCAGAAACACAAGTATTATTGAAACTGTGGGCGTTCTACTTACCAATTACCTGCCGCCACGCGTCCTCTTTTTTTATTGGCTAGGAGGTGCCGTGCGGGGTAGCTATTTGAGTGTGGGAGGCGTGCGATCAGACCCCTGCGCATGCTCATTGGGAGGAGAGCCCTTTGACTGCTACCCGTCGCGCACCTCCCTCCCAACATCTCCATTAATGGCGCCCGAGCCCCTGTTCTATGGCATGTCCATATGTCTCACTAGACTGAGATTTAACAGAGAAAAATTAAAATCTAAAAAGAAAATTTTGCACGAATGTTGATGTAGGATCTGACGGACCTATATAGCATCGACTTCGACCTATAGCAAGCATGATGAATATAAGAATGATGACAGTGGATAATAATTGCTTCACATATTTAGGAACATAATTAAAAAATCCACATGCGGCAACGCCCGAAATACACAAGGTCAAAAGAAGAAGGAAGACAACGATCTGGCTCGCTAATATCTACATTGCTGCAGGTCACGGGAAGTAGTCTCCGCGACGAGCGGCGATGAGCTCTTTCTTGTACTCAAGATGCTACTTGAGAGCATCCATCGATTCCTCCACCAGCTTTCTGTGCTCGATGCCCAGCATGGCGTTCTCGTCCATAAGTTTCTCGACGATGACGCCGGTCCTCTTCAACAAGGCAGTGGTCTCCTCCTGCTGCTCCGCACTTCCGATGATCTTAGCCCTCAGCAGGTCACGCTCGACCCAGAGCTTTGCATTGCTCTCATTTAGTTGCCGGATGACGCCAGCAAAAGAGGCTTTCAATATCATCCTACAACCTCGCCCAGCCGAAGATCTGATCCATCTGGCTATTGACGATCGCATGCATGCGCATGTAAGAGTCCTCGCCTGCCCGCGAGACATTTTCCCAGGCTGCCACGGCACGGGAGGACATTTCTACTGCGTTCGCAGCGCGGCGAAACATCTCTTCCGGCGCGGCCGAACCAGTCTTCCGCATCGACGGTGCGGCGGGACCTGTGTGCTACTTCGGCGGCGCGGCAGGACCTCTGTGCTTCTATAGGCGCACAGCGGGACATGCCGGCTAAGTTCATGGAGAGGCGGGACATCTCTCGTGCTTCCACTTCCATGCTCGCATCTCCCTGGTGGCAATCTCTCGACCCAGAAGTCATGCTGGCCATGGGAGACACAAAGGGAACGATGATGAATGGCTTTGTTTTTGTGGAAGAGGAGTTGAGGAGGAATGTGCAGTCATCTTGGAGTATGAGTATTTATAACCGAGTAGTAATACGCTCCTAAGTGGGAAACCGTTTAGGTTTTGATCGATGTGAACAGGTTTGCAATTTGGAATGTGACGGGACGCATGCTCAAAATTTACTGACAGTTATAAGTGCGGCACTATTCCTGGAAGGCGTAACGTGGGAACGTATGCCTTCTCGGTCGCGTACATGGCGTTTGCACCATAGGGTGCACCGCAATAGGCAATGTCAGCACACGTCTTGTTCCAACAACCGTGCGCGCTTGTTATTACCGCCGTGCACGCTTCTTTTAATTAGAATGTGTGTGCCTGTCTAGCGCACACACGTTGATATATCTAACTGTTTCAGTTTGTTGTGGGTAATCGCAAACAGTTCATCCATGTGAAGTGTATGCCATCAATCGCAGACACTTTGATCTGGCTGACGCGTTTCTGTTCTGTTGCCTAATCGCAAAAAGTTAATCCTTCTGAAGCGTATGCCCTCAATCACACACACCTTGATCTGGCTGACCGTTTCTTTTGTGTTGCCTAATCACAAACAGTTCATCCGAGTGAACCGTTTGCTGTATATCGCACACGCCTTCATCAGGCTGCCCGTTTCTTTTGTTCTGCCTCATTGCAAACAGTTCATTGGACTAAACCGTATGCCCTACATCGCACACTCAACTAAAATATGAACCGTGTTTAATGGCTCCGCCATCGCAAACGTTTTGCACCTTTTTGACGGTTCTTTTACACCACCGTTTGCGATTATTACATCCCACACAGTTTCATCAAAGGGGTCTGATCGTAGTGTCGCGTTAGCAGCATCCTGCAGTAGTGTGTAATAAGTGTGTGATTGAACTCTGTTATAAATCCTTGAGTACTGTGTGTGTCAGCATATCGGTCCAGGGATGAACTTAAGCACAGAGACTTCGATCCATTTGGATCGGGTAGCTATAAGATGGTATCAGAGCACACGCTGACTGTAGGACGTGACCACTAGGAAAAGCACATGATACTCTTCTCTACTCATTTCTAATTCTTCTCTTTTTCTACTCTATAGATCATGTCAGACCCCAGGAACAAGTTCACACTACTAGAAAAAGGGCTGCTAGTGGCGCACCTGTTTTCGCTACTAATGGTCCACTATAGGTGCGCCACTAGCACCACGCCATTAGATTTTTTACTAATGGCGCACCACCGGTGCGCCATTAGTACCTGGTATACTAATGGCGCACCACAGGTGTGCCATTAGTATAGCCCACGGTGCGCCATTAGTATCTGGTATACTAATGGCGCACAACGCAGGAGTGCGCCATTAGTAGCAATTTTTTCAACAAAAATTTAAATTTTTTTAATTTTTTTTCTTAATCTCGGGTCACTATGGCTTAATCTCAGGTCAATATGCTTAATCTCAGGTCAAATCGCACTCTGTAGTCAAACTTCCCGAAAGGTCATCCATCCTCACACTACTCTAGCCCGAGCACGCTTAACTTCGTAGTTCTTTCCAACCCCAGCACCACCACACTTCACACACACTTGTTGATATATCTATCATATCAATCCTATTAAACCTTGCTGATTTCTAGGACTTAGTTCATGAGTATGATGAAATTTTGAAAAAATATTTCAAACTTCCCAGTCATATTACGTATCATATTTTGAAATATAATTCAATTTTTTTTCGAAACCAATTTTTTTTCTGTTACTAGTGGCGCACCTAGCATACGGTGCGCCACTAGTAAGTATGAATTTTTTTGAATTTTTTGGCTCCGGATCTTAAAAGCCCCGTAACTTTTTTTCTGTTAGGTTTTTGGGGATTTTTTTCTGTTAGATTTTTCATATAGAAAACTTTTTAATCCGAGTTCGTATGCAAAAGTTATGCCCATTTTACAAATTCCAGAGAGATTTTGCAAATAAAGTCGAAATTCATATTTGTAAATTTTCCCAACAACTAGACCACATATCACATGGGAAACTTATTTTCTTTTATTTTTTTGACATTTCCATCAATTTCTTTTATTTATTTTTAAACTGAAAAGGCGGCCCACGGGGGGGGGGTGCATTCGATGGAAGTTTTGGGCCAAGTTAGGTAATGGCGCACCATGGGAGTGGTGCGCCATTACTAGTTTTGAAAAAAAAACAAATTCTGAATTTTTTTTGAAAAAAACTTAGTAATGGCGCACCAGTTGACAGTGCGCCATTACTAGTTTTAACTAGTAATATCGCACTGTCCACTGGTGCGCCATTACTAGTTTTGAAAAAAAATTGAAAAAGAATTTGAAAACAAAAATTGAAAAAAAATTACTAGTGGCGCACCGTGGATGTGGTGCGCCATTACTAGTTTAACTAGTAATGGCGCAATATCCACTGGTGCGCCATTACTAGTTTTGAAAAAAATTGATTTTTTTTTGTTACTAATGGCGCACCGTGGATGTGGTGCGCCATTAATATTTGGACACTAATGGCGCACCTACACATGGAGCATCATTAGTATATACTAATGGCGCACCACATGTCTCGTGCGCCATTAGTGGCCATATCATCTATAGCCCTCTTCCTAGTAGTGTCACTTAGCCGGATGACGACACCCCTTTCGGACAACACTTGAAGGAAGTCACTAAGTACATGAACATCGGCATACGAAGCTTCGCCGGAACCTTCACTGCAACTTTACCAGAAGAGGAGCGTTGGACGATTCAAGTTCGTGTTCCTAGAAGGACTTCTGCACCAATTACCGAGCCCATCGAGTTTTCCGTTGATGCACCAACCTGGAGCTTAGGAAAGAGCATGGCCGCCCACATCACCATTGGAAGCATAGGCGAGGTGTACAACAAGGATCTTAAAGACACCATCTACCAGATATGTGGACACCAAGATGAGCAATGGGAGATGATTCGCACTAGGAAGGATGGATCTATTGCATCCTACATACAGGAGATGAACCAGCACATTCGTCGATATGAGAATCAGATGTGCGCTAACATGATAGATACCAAGAAGGTGATGAGCAGGAATATGGAGCTAGAAGAGGAACTCAAGGCAACTCGCGATGGATACTAAGAGGAAATTTTTGTGCTACTGGAGCAGAATGAAGACCTGAGGAAGAAGATAGGAATATCTGTGTGAAACTAGAACCTGAAGGGGACATTCGTTCTGAAGATTACATCATGCTTGATGACACAGACACCGACAGTGATGATGATGAAGAGAGTGATGATTTTGAAGACGAAGGTGGAGCTGATATTATGGAGTCTTCCACCGATCAAAATTTCTAGTCGACCACCATATTAATATTAGAATCCTTCCATGTAGTTAGAAATCATTCACGAGGTTTTGTAATAGTAGCTTAGATCAATTGTATGAATCTTGTTTGAAATTGAGTGGCGTGAATTGGATATGTTTGTCTCATGTGCTTATGGGTAGTGAAATCTCTCATTGGACCCTATTCTATTCTGTTCTCACCTCTCTAACCAATCAGATGCCTCTGAGACGTGACCCCGGATTCGCTTTCCCGCCGGAACTCACCCAGTTGATCCAATAGCAGAATGCCTTGATGCAGTTGCTCGTCCAGAACCAAGGCAGCAGCAGTAGCAACAACAACAACAACAACAACAACAACAACAACAACAACAACACACCACCACCACCCCCAGTTGACAACCTAGCCCGTTTCCTAAGGTTGAATCCGCCAGTGTTCTCTAGGAGCACCGAGCCGATTGTTGTCAATGATTGGCTCCACAAGATCGGAAGAGAGCTTACAACTCCTGGATGCACGGATGCGGAGAAGGTGCACTTTTCCGCACATCAGCTTGATGGACCCGCAGCCTCATGGTGCGAGAACTACACCACCACCTTCCCCGTTGTTGGCGTTCTGGGAACGGGGGTCCCCAGACTTGTCTGCATGCGGCCTGCGGCGTGGCTCAAAGGGGGCCCCCAGCATGGCCCATCTTCATCAACACAGACCCAAGACCCTTGCGAGGGGCCAAGCCTCGTGGGGCGGATGACATGGAGCTTCCTCAGGCACGGCCTCATCAGGCTGGCTCGCGAGGAGGCGGAGAGATCAAGGCGGGGTACCTCATGAGGTGCCCGTGACGCAAGCCATGACGACCAAGGGCGCCAGGCGGGCGCCAGCCCGCGCAGTGTCCTCCTTTCCTCCTTGGTGCAAAGGGAGCAAGCGCAGGAGAGAGCATCAAGCAAAGGCACCCGTTTTGGTGCAAGGAGACCAAGACCAGTCCAACGGCAGGGAGGAAGTCATTGTGGAGCCCAAGCCAGCGTCACCACCAGAGTCTTTGGCAGGCGAGGACCAACTTTAGTCAGGATAAGTGTACCAGATGTTCCCCTTCAAAATGGCCAATTGTTGGCGCCCTTCCCGCTCAATATTTGGGGGAGAGGCCCAGGGCCTTGCCTATAAATAGGACTAGCCACCCATAGGGTAGGAGGATCCATAATCGGCCAACCAGAAACTAGCCAAGATCGCAATCGAGAAGAGAGAGGGAGAGAAGGGTGACTGAACTCCCCCTAGCAGTTCATCCCACCAACCAAGAACAGACCCTCGCGAGGCTGTTCTTCCTTGTATTGCTCATCATCATCAGCCCAAGAGGCAATCCACCACACCACACACTGGAGTAGGGTATTACACCACAACGGTGGCCCGAACCAGTATAAACCCTGTGTCTCTTGTGTTGTTCTTTCCATAGCTTAGATCTTAGCGGGGCGGAGGGGTGCAGGTAGGTAGAAGGCGAAATCTCCGCGTGCACCCCAGTGTTCGAACCTTAAGGGTCTGCCGGAACCCGAAATCCGACATTTGGCGCGCCAGGTAGGGGTGCACCGGAATTCGTCTTCCACCACCCCGTTCTCCTTCGACCATCGCGTCCATGTCTGATGCTCGTCGGGCCCGCGCCGAGCGTCGGGCCACTCTCGCCTCCCGCGTCGCCCAGACGGCTCTTGCCGGCGGGCGTCCTCGCCGTTCCCCATAACCTGCCGTCAACGCCGCCACCGGCCCGGCGGGGGACGAGCGGCAAGCGTCGTCTCAGCATCCGTCCGTGTGGCAAGACGGCCGCACCGCTACTCCCTCACTCACCCCAGCAGGTTCTTCATCCCGCGCGCTCCACGCACCCATGGAGGCTCGAGCTGCGCTCATCGCGGCAAACGAGCTCCTGCACTACCGTCCCGTCGATGACGTCTACAAAGAATGGCTCGACCGCGTCGCCGAGCTCGTCCGTGCCACAGGGGGCTCTGCTGCACCATCCGTTCCGCTGCACCGCACCCTGCCCCGCGCGGGCGACGAAGCTCCGGCAGCGCCCCGACCGGGTCCTCCTCAAGAAGGCGCCATGGCTCCAAGGCGCGTGGCCCCTGGGTGGAACCCGCTCTGTCAGGTGCCAGCGCGGCAAGAGCAGAGCTGCCAAGAAGTCCCTCGCCCGCAAGAAGCTGCCCGGGCGCTCCCTGCTCCAGCACGTCGCGACCATGCTCCTGCTCCTGCACGTCAAGACCCCGCGCTGCTCCGAGCTGCAGCGCGTGGGGACATGCAAGACCAAGATCTCTGTCACCCAAGGCCTCCCGTGGCCACTGATCGCTTTCGTGCCTTCACCACCGACCTACGCAGCGTCGCGTGGCCCGACAAGTTCAGGCCAGACCTGCCTCCTCGTTATGATGGCACGGCCGACCCTACGGAGTTCCTCCAGCTCTATGAGCTGGGCATCGAAGCTGCCAACGGAGACGGGAAGGTCATGGCGAACTGGTTTCCCATGGCGCTCAAGGACGGGGCCCGCACCTGGCTCCTGAACCTGGCTCCAGGCACGATCTCCTCCTGCGACGAGATGTGCACCCGCTTCATCGCCAACTTCCAAGGTACTCGCGACCGGCCACCCACCGTGAGCGACATGCACCGCATCAAGCAACAACCCAGAGAGACCCTGCAGAAGTACGTCCAGCGCTTCAACAATGCACGCCTCAAGATTCCCAAGGTGACCGAGGAGGCCATCATCTCAGCCTTCTCCGACGGCGTGCGCGATGTCAAGATGAATGAGGAGCTGGCGATGCATGAAGACCTATGCACTTCCATGGAGTTGTTCAACTTGGCAACCAAGTGCGCCAGGGCTGAGGAAGGGCGCCTCTCCCTCCTCGAGCTGCCTGCCGCAGACCCAGAAGAGAAGAAGCCCAAGGCCAAGGATGTGAAGCACAAGGGGGCTGTCGTGCTCGCGGCAGAACCAGACACCAAGCGGGGCAGAGATTAGCCCGAACCTCCCAAGGGCAGTCGGTACTGTGTGTACCACGACCTCCACACCCACAACACCAACGAGTGTCAGGAGCTCCGAGCCGTGCGAGAAGGAAGGGTCGGTCGTCGCCCCGACCGCGATGATCGGGGCTATGGTCGAGGAGGAGTAAGGAACGCAGGACGCTGGGAAGACCGCTGCCCGCGCCAGGGGTGGCGCGATCGACCTCGCGAGGATCGCTGGCAAGACCCGCCTCGCGAGGGAGACTGGAGGGATCAGCCTCGCGAGGATCACCCACAAGGCAACGCAGGCCTCCCTCCGCGGCCACCGCAGCCAAGGAGAAACGAGGACCGCCATTAGGACGAGGGGGCTGGGGGCTTCCAGGAGCCGCGCGCGATCGCCTGCATCCTGGGCGGGGCTCAAGCCCCAGCCTCTCAACGCATCTTCAAGCAGTTCGCCCGCGAAGTGAATGCAGTCCTTCCCAAGCTGGAAGCCATGCGCCCTCTCAGGTGGTCGGCGTGCGCCATCACGTTTAGCTCAGTAGATCAGCTCAAGCGTGCGGCCACAGCCGAAGTCCTCCCGATGCTTTGTTCCCCAATCATCAGCATCGTGGTGGTCACCAGGACCCTCATCGATGGCGGGACAGGGCTCAACGTCTTGTCCGTGGAAACATTCAACAATCTCCAAGTGCCCTACAACCAGCTTCAGCCAACCAAGCCTTTCTCCGGAGTCACCGACGGCTCCACGGTCCCGACTGGACAGGTCCGCCTCCCTGTCACCTTCGGGGCATGCGACAACTACCGCACCGAGCTCATCGACTTCGACGTTGCTCACATTCGCCTGCCGTACAACGCCATCCTTGGGTACCCAGCGCTGGCCAAGTTCATGGCCGTAACTGACCACGACTACAACGTCCTCAAGATGCCAGGAAGTGGCGGAGTCATCACGGTGCCCTGTGAAGAGAAGGACGCGGTGTGTTCCCTGGAACGAGCCTTTCAGGCCGCATCACTGGAAGACCCGGATCGTGGAAGCAGGAGGCTTCACGAGACCGCCCCCAAGAAGAAGAAGACATTGTCCGGCCCGGCCCCTCAGGAGGCAGGCCCCTCAGGGCCCGCGCCTGCATAGGGGGAACCTCCTTCCATCGCATAGGAAAGCGAGCACGGCGCCCTCCTCAGGCAGGGCTTGGGGGCTCTCCCCTGGAGGGCCACCGACCTGGCTAAGGTCACGAGGGATGCGCTTGGGCACCACATGGAGGCGTGTTTCGAAGCACGTTTCCCTCAAGAAGGAGTAAGGCAAGGAGGACCAGACCCTCAGGAGTTCGTCAGCAAGGCTATTCAGGAGCTACAGGAGTCAAGAGTCATGAAAGGCGGCCACCGCCTACCAGCTGTGGCTCCCCATCCAGGCGAGGATGGTGGGCTGCGCGTCTGCATCAACATACCAGGGCTCAATCGAGTCACCTCTCTGGAGCGCCACTGGCCCTCGCGAGTGGGGCGCTGGGAAGGTCCACCCCATAGCTACGTTCGCATGCCTTACGGCTTGCCGAACGCGGCTGCCACGTACCAGCGCCTCTTCAGGGGCATCATGGAGGATCAAGAGGCCAGGAGTTCCGCAGCCCTGGCGGAGATGGAGATGGTCCGCGAGGGGCAACCAGCGCCTCCGGAGCCTCCCCAGGCCCCTGGGCCTGGGGGCTCGTGAGGATCGGCTGCTGCAGCCCGCCGAGTCAGCTACACCAACACTCCTTCGTCCTCAACATCATCAGGTGACATCTTTCAAGTTTCATTTCTAGGTGGGAGCGCCCCCCAGGGCTACATTATTCCCAGGCCGCGTAGGCCCGTCCCTGCGGCATGTATCCCTTTTATTTCATGCTGTTAGCTTACTTTGTTGGGGGCACCCCATGGGCTACATCATCCCCAAGTCGCTAGGGCCGGACCCAGTGATGTCTGTCTTCCCAGCATCTATTTGAATGGATCCACTCCTTCGTGGCTAATGTGTTTAACCTAGTTGCCCGCTCAACAGACGCCAACTGACGGAGCTGCTCCCAAACGGCACAACGCTTGCGCATGGGTCCGTCCCTGCAACGCCGACAAACTTGAATGGCTGAGCTCTGGCCGCGGCAGCCCCGCATGGCGCCACCTCGTCAAGCCTTCAGTGCCTCATCGCCCCTCGGAAGCAACCAACGGCTGACTGTCAATTGTCATGGCAACCCCTCGTTCTTTCTATGATGGGTCTACAGGATCTCCTAAAGGAGCTACGTCAGGCGAGGCCCTTGCGGTGTCTCCTTCACTCTCAACCGCGCGAACCGCTTGCACGTTAAAGGGGGGTGCCTGAGCATCGCGACTCAGGGCACCTACTGGCTCTCCAGCCCTCACCCTCTGGCCTTGTCCACGGCATCGCGACCTGGCATACCAGCTACGGCTGAGACTCGCTCGAGGGCCGGGACCCGAGGACGTAGAGCAGAAAGGGGAGCAAAGGCGAGAGGGGAGGGACACGCGAGGACCTCGCCGAGCAACCTCACGCCTGCCGATGCACGGACCCGGCGACACACCAGAGTGCGGCCCCTGACTCTTGAGATAATTCACCACCCGGAAGCACCAGCTATCGTGGCACCATCCCCGCACCTAATGCAATTCCGTGTTAGCGACGCCACTCTCCTTTCTCACTGAACGATGGCTGCTTGAGTGCCAAATGGGACCTCCTGAGCATCGCGACTCAGGGGCTCTTACCGGACCCCGGGTCGCTCACCTCCTGGCCTTGACCACGGCATCACGACATGGCATACCAGCGACGGCTGAAGCCACCTTGGGACTGGGACCTGTCGGCGCAGAGCACCAAGCCCTCGTGAGGTTCGAAAGGGAGAACTGAGCTAAGGCGGAATGAGCAACTCGCACAATTCTACGACAAGGGTTATATTAACCAAACAGGATCACAGGCACCTTACAAGCCCCCACGGGACGCGTCTTTGATTCCTCGCAGGGAACAGATCCTAAAAGGATGCTAACTACACGCGCTCCTACAAAAGACGCCATCATCAATAGTGGGCCGTCAAGCACCGGCGCCAACCCCATCCAGATCAGAGTCGGCGGCGGCCTGACGAGCCCGCCCTGCTCCAGGAGCGGCGCCGGCTCAGGGGCTCGTAGCTGTCGTCGCTCGTCTCCGGAGTCGCGAAGAGCTCACCGGAGTCGCTGGAACCTCCGACGCCTCCGTCGCCTAAGGAGCCGCCAAGGGAGTGGTCGGCGGGCCTAGTCCTCGCTGTAGCAGGGCCCCGACCACCTCTCTCGGGGCAGCACTCCAGCCGGCGCCCGTTCGCATCGAAGACCTTGAAGAACATCACCGACGCACCGTCGTACTCCAAGTGGATCATGAGGGCGCCTCTTGTCCTGCAAACCCGGGCGATTTCGCTCCAGCCTCGAGTCATGAAGACCTCGCCCGGGGCAACGACCGCGACCTCTGCCTCGGTCGCGAGGGTGCTACAGCCGGCGTGCTGCAGCCAAAGCTCCAGGAGTTCTCCCTGCCGGATGATGGAGGCGAAGAAGGGAGGAAGGCGAATCCAAGACTGAGGAGGCATGGTGGTGTGGATCATGAACTCTCGGGAGGAGCCCTCGGTGTGGACCCCAGGGGGGACGACCCACACCTTCGTGACCCGTCGGTGCTGACGGCGGCGCCTCCCGTGGCGATCGGCATCGACTCCTTCAGGGCCCTCGATGTGGGCATACAAGGGAAGCGGGAACCTCGGCGGTGGCCGCTCGCACCAGGGCCTCGACACCACCTGATGGGCCCCCTCGTCCCGGCCGCGGAGGGCGAGCCATTTCGTCGGCGGGAGCAGGTCTGGTTCCTCTCGGGGAGCCTTGCCCTTCTCTGTCGTCGAGAACCGGCGGATCGGAGCCATCGCAGCAAGACGGAGCAAGAACCGGGAAGAAGGAGAAGCAAGAGGGGATGGACTGGAAGGGCGCGCGCCGTTTCGTACTTATGGCCGGCGAAGGCCAACCGCCGACCTCCACGATCGCAGGTAATCATGACCCGCTTTGCATGCAGGGACTTGTCCAATCCGTGCAGTTGCCGAGGCGCCATGGGGAAGTGGAGACGCCCACGTCCAATCGACCGCCATGCGGCGCCCAAGGCCGCAAGCTGTTAGGGCTCGCGGCGCTTCGCTCTTGCCCTTTTTCCTCCCTGCACGGCCAAGTCCGGACGCGCCTTGGGCCCGGGGGCTACTGTCGGCGTTCTGGGAACGGGGGTCCCCAGACTTGCCTGCCTGCGGCCTGCGGCGTGGCTCAAAGGGGGGCCCAGCACAGCCCATCTTCATCAACACAGACCCAAGACCCTCGCGAGGGGCCAAGCCTCGCGGGGCGGACGACACGGAGCTTCCTCAGGCACGGCCTCATCAGGCTGGCTCGCGAGGAGGCGGAGAGATCAAGGCAAGGTACCTCATGAGGTGCCAGTGACGCAAGCCATGATGACCAAGGGCGTCAGGCGGGCGCCTGCCCGCGCAGTGTCCTCCTTTCCTCTTTGGTGCAAAGGGCGCAAGCGCAGGCGAGAGCATCAAGCAAAGGCACCCGTTTCGGTGCAACGAGACCAAGACCAGTCCAACGGCAGGGAGGAAGTCATTGTGGAGCCCAAGCCAGCGTCACCACCAGAGTCTTTGGCAGGCGAGGACCAACTTTAGTCAGGATAAGTGTACCAGATGTTCCCCTTCAAAATGGCCTATTGTTGGTGCCCTTCCCGCTCAATATTTGGGGGAGAGGCCCAGGGCCTTGCCTATAAATAGGACTAGCCACCCACAGGATAGGAGGATCCAGAATCGGCCAACCCAGAAACTAGCCAGGATCGCAATCGAGAAGAGAGAGAGAGAGAGAGAAGGGTGACTGAACTCCCCCTAGCAGTTCATCCCCCCAACCAAGAACAGACCCTCGCAAGGCTGTTCTTCCTTGTATTGCTCATCATCATCAGCCCAAGAGGCAATCCACCACACCACACACTGGAGTAGGGTATTACACCACAACGGTGGCCCGGACCAGTATAAACCCCGTGTCTCTTGTGCTGTTTGTTCCATATCTTAGATCTTAGCGAGGCGGAGGGGTGCAGGTAGGTAGAAGGCGAAATCTCTGTGCGCACCCCAGTGTTCGAACCTCAAGGGTCTGCGGGAATCCGAAATCCAACACCCGTGGCCAATGTTACATGGGATCAGTTTCAGCAGGCCTTCTGCACTGCACATGTCTCAGCTGGAGCCATGAGTTTGAAGAATCATGAGTTCCGCAACTTATGCCAGGGGAATCGTACTATGGCGCAGTACGTGGATGAGTTCAGCAAGTTAGCACACTATGCCCTAGATGATGTGGCCATAGATGCCATGAAGCAGGAGAAGTTTCTTGAAGGCTGAATGATGACTGAGTATGCAGTTGATGGTAGCAACTTTCACCACCTACTAGGAGCTGGTAGACAGTGCCCTCATGATTTAAGGCAAGCAACAGCAGATAGAAAACCGCAAGTGGAAGTATGGACAGGGGAAGTACAACTCTGGAGCTCAGCAGAAGCCCCGCTATTCCCTGTACTCGGGAGGACACATTCATACCCATGAAGGACATAACCATGGAGGCCATTCTCACAATGGAGGAAATCCACACAACCATAGTGGCGCTAAGAATGGTAATGGGAGTGGAGGAAACAACAGTCAGAGTAGTTCCAACCCAGCAACCCCCGCCAAGAAGGATCTGAGTCATGTAACCTATTTCAAGTGCGGTAAGACTGGACACTACGCCAATGACTGCCCTGAGGCAAAGAATTGAAATGGCAATGGAAGTTCTGGAAAGAAGCCCAACCCTTTCACCAGGGGACAGTTGAATCATGTCAACATGGAGGAAGTTGATGAGCAGCCTGACACAGTTATTGGTAAGTTTTTTTATTAAGTCATTTACAGCCCATGTTCTTTTTGACACTGGTGCATCGCATTCATACATATCAAGGGGATTTGTGGACAAGTTTAAGTTGCCAACCGTAGCCCTTAAGACACCTATGTTAGTAAGCTCGCCAGGAGTGGAGTATTTGGCTAGCTGAGAGTGTTTTCAATTACCATTGACCATAGGTAGGCATGTTTTTCCCACGGCTCTCATTACTCTAGAATCACAAGGATTGGATGTAATACTAGGCATGGATTGGCTATCTAAGTATGGGGGAAACATCGATTGTGCTAGTAAGTCAATTCTTCTCACCACCCAGAGGGAAAACGAATCAAGTATGTGCCTAGGAATGCGCCAAGGAGGACTCAAGTAAATTCACTCTCGGGAGTTGTTCAGGAGGAAGTGCCAGTTGTGAAGGATTATCCCGATGTATTCCCGGAGGAACTACTAGGCATGCCACGAGATCGAGACATGGAGTTTTTGATTGAGTTATTGCCAGGCACCAGACCAATATCCAAGAGACCATAGCGGATGCCCGCAAATGGTCTGGAGGAAATTAAGAAGCAGATTAAGGAGTTGTTGGAGAATGGTTATATTAGACCAAGTTCATCACCATGGGGAGCCCAGTGCTTCTAGTTGAGAAGAAGGATGGATCCTTGAGAATGGTTGTTGATTATCAAGCATTGAATGAGGTGACGATCAAGAACAAATATCCACTACCGATGATCAATGATTTGTTTGACGAGCTGCAGGGAGCTAAAGTTTTCTCCAAGATAGATCTTCGATCAGGATATCACCAACTGAAGATCCGAGAACAGGATATACCTAAGACAATGTTTACCACGAGGTATGGGCTATATGAGTACACGGTCATGTCTTTTGGATTGACTAACGCCCCTGCCTACTTTATCAGTATCGGTGTCAAAACCGGCGGATCTCGGGTAGGGGGTCCCGAACTGTGCGTCTAGGCCAGATGGTAACAGGAGGCAGGGGACACAATGTTTTACCCAGGTTCGGGCCCTCTTGATGGAGGTAAAACCCTACGTCCTGCTGGAATATTGATGATATGGGTAGTACAAGAGTAGATCTACCACGAGATCAGAGAGGCTAAACCCTAGAAGCTAGCCTATGGTATGATTGTATGTTGTGGTTGTTGTCCTACAGACTAAAACCTTTCGGTTTATATAGACACCGGAGGGGCTTAGGGTTACACAAGGTCGGTTACAAAGGAGGAGATATCCATATCCGTATTTCCTAGCTTGCCTTCCACGCCAAGTAGAGTCCTATTCGGACACAAGACGAAGTCTTCAATCTTGTATCTTCATAGTCTAACAGTCCGGCCAATGGAGATAGTCCGGCTATCCGGAGACCCCCTAATCCAGTACTCCCTCAATGAGTATGATGAATAAGGTGTTCATGGAGTTCTTGGATAAGTTTGTTGTGGTGTTCATTGATGATATATTGGTGTACTTGAAGAATGATTAAGAACACAAGGAACATTTGCGCTTGGTTCTCGAGAAGCTCAGGGAACATCAGTTGTATGCCAAGTTCAGCAAATGTGAGTTTTGGTTGAAGGAAGTTGGATTTCACGGACATGTTATATCAGGAGAAGGAATAGCAGTAGACCCCTCCAAGGTTCTATCCGTCACTGAATGGATGGCACCCACCTCAGTGGGATAGATACGCAGTTTCCTTCGACTTGCAGGATATTATCGGAGGTTTATTGAGAATTTTTCTAAGATTGCCAAGCCCATGACGGAGTTATTGAAGAAGGACACCAAGTTAAAATGAACTGAGGACTGTGAGGCCAGTTTTCAGGAGTTGAAGAAACGTTTGGTTACTGCCCCAGTGCAAATTCTTCCGAATATACGCAAGGATTTCCAAGTATATTGTGACGCTTCTCGACAGGGACTTGGAGGCATTCTTATGCAAGAAGGAAGAGTCGTTTCTTATGCCTCATGTCAACTTCGACCTCATGAGTTAAATTATGCCACACATGATTTGGAGTTAGCAGCCGCAGTGCATGCGCTCAAGACTTGGAGGCATTTTCTTATCGGAAATCATTGTGATCTTTACACAGATCATAAAAGTTTGAAGTATATCTTCACACAGAAAGAGTTGAACCTCAGGCAGAGGAGATGGTTGGAACTCATAAAGGATTATGAGATGAAACTGCATTACCACCCAGGAAAGGCCAATGTTGTGGCAGATGCTTTGAGCCACAAGAGTTATGTCAATACTCTCATAACCGGAGGATTACCTCAGGAGTTAGACGACGCTCTCTGTCATGGAATTGTCACGGCAGATGTCCTAGTGAGAGGACTTAGTCGTGGAGCCATCGCAACTAGGAAGCTTAAAGGGGTTAATCGGGACAAAGGACACGAGAGGTTTATAATTGTTCGGCCCCTTACAGTGAAGGTAAAGCCTAGTCCAGTTGATGTGGTATTGCTAGGTTTCGATGACCAAGGAGCGAATATGCTAGCTTGGCTCTCGATCTGTTGTTTCTTGCCCTAAGCCGCCGCCGGGTCGTCCCCTTATATACACGGGTTGACGCCCTGCAGCCTACAGAGTCCCGGCCGGCTCATACAATGTGTCCGGCTCGGTGACTTCTTTTGCATGCCTTACTTTAAAAGTCTTATTCATACATGGCGGTTTACAATTACGGGCCTTAAGCCGCCACTGGGCTTGGGCCTATTACAAGCTTTATCATGAACCGTCGCCTTGTATACTCGTCGGGCTTCTTTTAAGTAACCCGCCATTGATTGACCTGGCCCCTCCTAGCCTGGTCATACCTAGTAGTTATATCCCCAACACTCTCCAAGAACTTTGCTAGGAGATAGTTCCGAGAGGTTTTGTTGCAACGTTGGAAATTCAGTCCACTTTGTTGGGAAAGATCAGTGAAGCCCGGAAGATTGACAAGGAAATTGCAGAGATAAAAGAAAAGATGAGTAAAGGAAAGGCCAAAGGTTTTCGTGAGGATGAACATGGAACTTTATTGTTTGACGATCGCATCTATGGGCCCAATGACCCAAAGATCAGGAAGTCCATACTTCAGGAGGCTCGTGATTCGCCTTACTCGATTCACCTAGACAACACCAAGATGTATCTGGATTTGAAGGAACGTTTATGGTGGACAATTATGAAGAAGGATACCGCTGAGTATGTAGCAATATGTGACGTATGTCACAGAGTTAAGGCAGAGCAGCAGAAACCAGCAGGACTACTTCAGCCTTTGCCGATACCCGAATGGAAGTGGGATAACCTTGGCATGGATTTCATGACCGGATTCCTAGGACTCATTCAGGATATGACCCCATCTGGGTTGTAGTTGATCGCTTGACCAAGGTGGCTCACTTTATCCCCGTGAAAACCACTTATACGAGTGCTAAGTTGGCCAAGATATATATGACCAGGATCGTATGTCTGCATGTAGTTCCCAGGACCATCGTATCAGATAGAGGAACACAGTTTACTTCGAAGTTTTGGAATCAGTTACACCAAACTTTGGGTACCAGGCTAGAGTTCAGTACAGCCATTCATCCACAGACAGATGGTCAGACTGAGAGAGTTAATTAGATTCTGGAGGACATGTTGAGAGCTTGTGCGCTAGATTATGGATCTAGTTGGGATGATAATTTGCCTTACGCAGAGTTCTCATATAACAATAGCTACCAAGCTAGTTTGAAGATGGCCCCTTTTGAATCTTTGTATGGAAGGAGGTGCAGGACACCATTTATGTGCGATGAAGTTGGAGACCGACAATTGTTCGGACCAGATTTAATAAGATAGTCTAAGCAGAAGCTCAAGATAGCAGTCCAGGCTGAATAGTTATGCTGATACTAAACGCAAGGAGGTAATCTATGAAGTCGGAGACATAGCCTATCTTCGTGTGTTGCCATTTCGAGGAGTTAAACGGTTTGGAGTCAAAGGAAAGTTAGCACCACGAGTAGTGGGACCAGACAGAGTTATGGAACGTATGGGTGAAGTTGCCTACAAGTTGGAATTACCCGAAGGATTGTCAGGAGTTCATGATGTGTTTCATGTTTCCTAGTTGAAGAAATGCCATGCAAAGATGGCCAATATTCCTCTGAGAGATACAGTGCCCCTTGAAGCAATTCAGTTGGAGAGTGACCTGACTTATGAGGAGAAACCGGTCAAGATTCTCGAGTTCGCCAACCGAGTCACGCGCGGCAAGGTCATCAAGTTTTCTAAAGTTCAGTGGAGTCACCATACCGAGGAGGAAGCCACCTGGGAACGAGAAGAAGACATCCGAAAGGACCACCCACCCACACCTTCATTAACCAAAAAATGAAACTTCTCCCAATTCAAGACAAGATTAGTTTCTTCACATCTCTACAAAATTCGATCAAGGTTGCTTAAGCAATCATCAAAATAAGTTCCGTAACCAAAGAAATCATCCGTGAAAACCTCAACAATCTTTTCACAGAAGTCAGAGAATATAACAGCCATACATCTTTGAAAGGTAGCAGATGCATTGCATTAACCAAAAGGCATACGTCCATAAGCAAAAGTACCGAAAGGGCAAGTAAAAGTGGTATTTTCTTAATCCTCTTTTGACACAGGTATTTGAGAACAAACAGAATAACCATCTAGAAAGCAAAAATGTGTATGTTTGAATAGTCTTTCTAGCATTTGATCAATAAAAGGTAGAGGGCAGTGATCTTTTCTAGTAGCTTTGTTTAATTTGGGAAAATCAATTACCATTCTATAACCTGTAACAATTCTCTGTGGAATAAGTTCATTCTTATCATTAGGAACAACAGTAATACCTCCCTTCTTAGGGACACAATGAACGGGACTTTCCCATATACTATCAGCAATAGGATAAATTATACCTTCCTCCAGAATCTTTAGTATTTCATTTCTTACCACTTCCTTCATCTTGGGATTTAACCATCCTTGGTGATCAACAACTGGTTTAACATCAGGATCCAAATTAATTTGTGCTGGCATACAGTGGTACTAATGCCCATAAGATCATCAAGACTATATCCAATAGCTGCACGGTGCTTCTTCAAGTTTTCAATAATTTCTTGTCTTCATGCTCTGAAAGGTTAGCACTAATAATAAACGGTGTCGGTGTCAAAACCGGCGGATCTCGGGTAGGGGGTCCCGAACTATGCATCTAAGGCGGATGGTAACAGGAGGCAGGGTACACAATGTTTTACCCAGGTTCGGGCCCTCTTGATAGAGGTAAAACCCTACGTCCTGCTTGATTGTTCTTGATGATATGAGTATTACTGTCGGCGTTCTGGGAACGGGCGTCCCCAGACTTGCCTGCCTGCGGCCTGCGGCGTGGCTCAAAAGGGGGCCCAGCATGGCCCATCTTCATCAACACAGACCCAAGACCCTCGCGAGGGGCCAAGCCTCGCGGGGCGGACGACACGGAGCTTCCTTAGGCACAACCTCACCAGGCTGGCTCGTGAGGAGGCGGAGAGATCAAGGTGGGGTACCTCACGAGGTGCCCGTGATGCAAGCCATGACGACCAAGGGCGCCCGTGTGACGCCCCCGATTTAATCGTACACTAATCATGCACGCAAATGTGTACGATCAAGATCAGGGACTCACGGGAAGATATCACAACACAACTCTACAAATAAAATAAGTCATACAAGCATCATAATACAAGCCAGGGGCCTCGAGGGCTCGAATACAAGTGCTCGATCATAGACGAGTCAGCGGAAGCAACAATATCTGAGTACAGACATAAGTTAAACAGGGTGCCATAAGATGGCTAGCACAAACTGGGATACAGATCGAAAGAGGAGCAGGCCTCCTGCCTGGGATCCTCCTAGGTCACTCCTGGTCGTCATCAGCGGGCAGCACGTAGTAGTAGGCACCTCCGGTGTAGTAGGGGTCGTCGTCGACGGTGACGTCTGGCTCCTGGACTCCAGCATCTGGTTGCGACAACCAGGTAGAAGGGAAAGGGGAAAAGAGGGAGAAAAGCAACCGTGAGTACTCATCCAAAGTACTCGCAAGCAAGGAGCTACACTACATATGCATGGGTATATGTGTAAGGAGGCCATATCGGTGGACTGAACTGCAGAATGCCAGAATAAGAGGGGGATAGCTAATCCTGTCGAAGACTACGCTTCTGGCAGCCTCCGTCTTGCAGCATGTAGGAGAGAGTAGATTGAAGTCCTCCAAGTAGCATCTTCAAGTAGTGTCTCCAAGTAGCATCTCCAGTAGCATCTCCACGTAGCATCGCAAAGCATAATCCTACCCGGCGATCCTCTCCTCGTCGCCCTGCGGAAAAGCGATCACCGGGTTGTCTGTGGAACTTGGAACGGTGTGCTTTATTAAGTATCCGGTTCTAGTTGTCATAAGGTCAAGGTACAACTCCAAGTCGTCCTGTTACCGAAGATCACGGCTATTCGAATAGATTAAACTTCCCTGCAGGGGTGCACCACATAGCCCAACACGCTCGATCCCATTTGGCCGGACACACTTTCCTGGGTCATGCCCGGCCTCGGAAGATCAACACGTCGCAGCCCCACCTAGGCAAAACAGAGAGGCCAGCACGCCGGTCTAAACCTAAGCGCGCAGGGGTCTGGGCCCATCGCCCTGAGCACACCTGCACGTTGCGAGGGCGGCCGGAAGCAGACCTAGCCTAGTAGGCGTTCCAGTCCAATCCGGCGCGCGCCGCTCCGTCGCTGACGTCTGAAGTGCTTCGGCTGATACCACGACGTCGGGATACCCATAACTACTCCTGCGTAGATGGTTAGTGCGTATAGGCTCGTAGCCGACTCAGATCAAATACCAAGATCTCGTTAAGCGTGTTAAGTATCCGCGAACGCCGAACAGGGCCAGGCCCACCTGTCTCCTAGGTGGTCTCAACCTGCCCTGTCGCTCCGCCACAAGTAACAGTCGGGGGCCGTCGGGAACCCAGGCCCACCTCTACCGGGATGGAGCCACCTGTCCTTTCAGCCCCCTCGTCAGAATCACTTTCGGGTACTCAATGAGTTGACCCGACTTTAGTCACCATCTGTATAGTATGTAGGTATGTATAGTATATACCCGTGATCACCTCCCAAGTGATCACGGCCCGATAGTATAGCAAGGCAGACTGACAAGAATGTAGGGCCAATGATGATAAACTAGCATCCTATACTAAGCATATAGGATTGCAGGTAATGTATCAACAGATGTAGCGACAATGTCAGGCTATGCATCAGAATAGGATTAACGAAAGCAGTAACATGCTACACTACTCTAATGCAAGCAGTATAGAGAAGAGTAGGCGATATCTGGTGATCAAGGGGGGGGGCTTGCCTGGTTGCTCTGGCAAGAGAGAGGGGTCGTCAACTCCGTAGTCGAACTGGTCAGCAGCAGCGTCGGTCTCGTAGTCTACCGGAGAGAAGAGGGGGAAGAAATAATGAATACAGAGCAAACAAAGCATCACAAAATATAACAAGGCAATACGCGGTGTTCGGTGTGCCCTAACGCGGTAGTAGGTGATACCGGTGAAGGGAGGAAAACATCCGGGAAAGTATTCTCGGTGTTTCGTGTTTTCGGACAGAGGAGCCGGAGGGGGAAAGTTGCGGGTTCGATAGGTTAGAGGGGTGTGGCGGACGAACGGACTGCGTATCCGGAATCGTCTCGTCGTTCTGAGCAACTTTCATGTTGAAAACATTTTAATCCGAGTTACGGATTAAAAGATATGATTTTCTAAAGATTTTATTAATTTCTGAAATTTAATTATTTATTTAATTAATTCGAAAAAATGTATTAATGACGTCGGCATGATGTCATGCTGACGTCAGCAGTCAACAGGGGTTGACTGAGTCAACCCTGACATGTGGGTCCCGTTCGTCATACTCTATTAACTTAATTAGCCTAATCAAAGTTAATTAACCTTAGTTAATTAGGTTAATTAGTGGTTAGGGTTAATTAAACAGAATTAATTAGATTAATTAAATAATTAATTAATTAATTAATTAACTAATTAGTTAATTAGTTTTAATTCATTTTCATTTTATTTTTGTTTTTGTTTTAATAAAAACCGTTCTTTTTAGGGGGGTGGGGCCCCCATGTCATTGGCCCAGGGGCCTTAGCGGGCGCCGATGGTAGCGGGTAGCGGGTGTGGTGCCTGTGCCCGAGGCCGTAGCCTGCCCGGGCGACGGGGGGAGCCGGGCACGAGCTCCGGCGGCCAAGGGCTGCGATGGCACTGGCCGGAACAGGACGGCAGGGCGAAGGGGAAGTGGCCGGTCCGACGAGCGCGCAGGGGAGCGACAGCGCACGGGGTGCAGTGGCGATGCAAGGGGTAGGCTGCGGGTGCGGCGCGCGGCCAGTGCAACCGAGGCGCGCGAGTTGGTGCGGGACAAAGAGGAGCACGAGGAGAGAGCGAGGACGGGACGGCGTGCAAGGCAACGTTCGGCACGGGAGAAGGGGAGTGCGAGGAGAGGGAGGTGCTCACAGCGGCGCCGTAGGGTACTGGCAGTGGGCTCAGGGAGGTCCGGCGAGGCGGCACCGGTGACGGACAGGACGGCGGCGACGGGGTTGATGTCGGGGTGTTCGACGACGAAGAGGACGGGGGCGATGGCGTCCGGTGAGGTGGTCCTCCAGGCGATGATGATGGTAAGGGGCGACGAGGTGGCTCCGGTGAGGCTCGCGGAGCTCCAGGCGGCGGTGGTAGGCGGCGGGGGCAACGGGATCGGGACGGCGTGCGTT
>NC_057797.1:648681932-648688062 GCF_018294505.1 Triticum aestivum
GTGGGTTAGGGTTTCGGGGGAGATAAGGGGAATGGGGGCGGCTGGCTGGGCCAGTGGGGGAGGCCGGCTGGGCTTGGCCTGGTGGCCAGCTGGGTCGGCCCAGCTGGGGAAGGCCTTTTCCCTTTTTTTCTTTTAGGTTTTGTTTTTGGTTATTCCCTTTTCTTTATATTTATTTTCTTTTAATTTACAATTTGTTTTAATTTTGTATAAAAATATATAATTAGCATCTACTTTAGTGTTTCAACATACCCCAATGCCACAAAAGAGTTTGGTGACAAAAATGAAATATTTTAATATTTTATTAATTGTAAAAGGCATTTAACTAATTGTTTTTGCTATTGTTTAAAATGTTTTTAGAGTATTAAACCTTTTCTAAAAATGTGGTTTCTCCACCATACTTACCTATGCATTATTTGGCTCACTCCGAACATTTAAATTTTAATATTTGAAAACTTTTATTGTTTGCCTATATTTTAAATTTTAATTTGAATCGTTTTTGAACTAACTCGAGTTTATCAACAGTAACCGAGGTGATGTGGCATCGTTAACGCGGGATTATTGTAGCCTAATTATCCGGGCGTCACAATTCTCCTCCACTACAAGAAATCTCGTCCCGAGATTTAAGAGGGGTGTAAGGGGGAAAATTTTGATTACGAAACTAGCGGGTCTTCTCATCCTGGCTTGCTCTTCTCAAAGAGGCCGGTCCAATACATGGATGTCTTCATTTCTCTGTGTTCAAGCCACCATGATCAAGTTGTCATCCTTTCTTCAGGAACTTTCACCGTACTTACGAAAGAATAAAGGGGCTGGGAGAACAGACCTCTACAAGGTTGACTAACTTGTTGATAACATCGGGGACGGTGGGGGAAGTAACTCTCGAATTAAAAAAAAAACCTTAGACATTATTGAGAACAAAGTGAGGAGGTATCCTGAGAAGTTTCGAGCAGATAGACAATCGTTCGTTGCCTGAAACAGGGTGTGAAAGGGGTTCAGTGCAATGGGAATAAGTATTGTGTCCGATACCAGAATAGATCACTAGGAAGGTGGCTCGTGATCTTTCATACGAAGCCAAGCGTGAGGATTAACTTTAGTAATAGGGGTGCAGGAGAGTCAGGTTTCGATCCTATGGATCTGTGGGTTAGGGGCCCACCATGTGGGTTAAAATAGGGAAGGGCGTTGACATCCTGCATGGTCATGATAGCAAGGCATGTCAGAGGGTAGTCTGTCAGTTATGTCGGCAACAATGTCGGTACCAAGGGCGAGGGACGAAGAGAACCATTTTCCTGCTCGTTGAACGAGGCGGACCAATAGACAAGGTTCTCGTCCATCGGTGGCTACCAGAATGTCATCAACAATAGTAACAGGGTCTTATTGACAGAGTCGTACAACCGAGGTGTTTATATAAGCAGCGAATCTTTACTTCTTAGATCATATAAATCACAAGAAAGGTTAAACAACACAATGGAAAGGAAAAGGTGATCATCAGATCAAATAGAACAATGGAATGGAAAATATGTTTATACACCTATTTCAGGGGTATATCCTTCCCAAGGACAAGCAGAACATGATAACCATGAAATGATATTAAGTAGAAAAAGCCTCTAGGTGAGGGGAGAGAAATTTTCATGACATTATCCATACAGCGGTGTTTGGATAATTGAGCAAGAAACGTTTAGCATTGGGCTTCAAATGTTCTTGTTGAAACATCGGAGTACCATAGACATGCTTCGAGATAGAATTGACATGGCCTTCAGGTGAAGATCAAACTTTGGAAACACGAAGGATCCATCAGGAATAACTTGTAGAATAAGTCTTACAATTTCCCCATGGATGAACGGATAACCTTGTTGAAAAGGAATCTATAATGATAGGTCCTCCAGCCGGGGGGGGGGGTGCTAGGCATGACATCATGTTACTGGGTCATCAAAGGATCAACATCATAACTCTTGGAAGTTGTCCCAACCATCATATCTGACCGAGATTCAGATCCGATTGGTGTCGGAATACCTCAGACTTAGGATACCTGAGAAGAAAAGGTGCAACGCAAATTGACGAGATGACAATGTAAGATTCTCGGTGGAATGAACTATGAAGGGATTTCCGTTAACAATAGTGCATCATTAACCCAAGGAGGGGACAAGGAGGTGTCTGGTGAACTCAACGGCAATTCATCGAGATTTCCAAAAGATGGATTTCCACAATTATGTGAACAAGGAGATAACATTTGTCAGATCAAATGATATAAGGAAGTATGCTCGAGGAAAACATACACATTTAAACATTGGTTGAAAGGTGCGCCCGAAATATGGGTTGGGTTGCACGACCAATGTCAGAATGGTGATTCAATCAACGAAGGACTTAGAATGAACTATCGCCCATTCACTTCAAAGCAATAAGGTTGCTAGGAGTTTAGAATTCACACGTCATAGCTCCAATGTCGGTATTCCGGTTGAAAACAATACGAGGACCAAGGAATGAACGAAGATGGCAAGAAGTATTATGATATCAAGAATTATTAAGAGGTGGTGAAATTCTCACCACATTCTTGACAAAAAGAGATGGTAATACTTTCGAGGTAAGGAAGATCAACTGTTGGGTAGCAGTGATCTCAAGGTTTACACAAAACACGAACAATTTGTGTTGAACGGAAGGCAATAAAGTGGTCGATGAGTATAGGAATCATCGAGGGGCAAGGATGGTATTTCTCATCATGAATCCAACTGATATCCTGGATGAGCTCAGAATGTAGATGGTGATCATGACACATTTGTCGAGAGATTCCACGAAGATGTAATCGATCTGCGATCACATCAAGTCAAAAGAGTGATGAAGCAAGAGGTTATTGGAACCATAGGTACAACACAAACCTGAAATCAAGATTGTTGTTCAAGGCGAACTGATATGACGAGGAAGATCGACGTAAGCTTAGCTCATCGTCAAATACTTGTGCTACGGGAAGGAGGACCCGGTAGCACAGTTAAAATTTAGCATGATAATGGTATAGCCGATCAGGCTAGGAATGATGTGATCGGGTACAAACTCGTACTGATAGAAGCTTACCGAAGAGTTGTTGAACCGTAGTGCAGACTCGGTTCAGTTATTGGTGTCTTTGAGTGTTTAATAACTCAGAGCCCGTGAAAAATTGGATTCAGTGGGGATGTAGCACTTGACGAAGAACTTGTTAGAAGTTATGCAGTTCCATGATAATCTCGAGATACCAGGGGGTAATACTCGACGGCAGATCAAGTAGAGGTTGGACCGGGGTATTGCTCTACAGAAGACAAGTGCTAAAACTTGCACGAGAAATGGTATTCAAAAGAGAACATGGTCGGAACCACGATTGCAAAAGGCCAGATCCCTGATATAAGCTGAACTTATACCAAAGGAATAACTAGTTTAAGAGAAGCTTTAACGACAAGATCTACATCGTGTCCATGGGCATGAACACAAGTTCAAGGTCGACTCCCACTTCTCCAATGCATAACCTTTCATTTACTCCTCACGTTTGTTGGAGTTGCAGTGTTGAAATTTTATCTGGCGAAGCACCAGAAGAGTATGATTCGTGAAAACTTTCGAGTTCACACGGTTTAGAGAAAGCATATGTTCAACCCATAGGGGCTTCTTAGAAACATATACCACAATCTTTAGGAGTAATTAACTCAAACTCGATGACAGAGCATGGTTGAGAAAAGCAGAGGATACAATTTACCAAAGGCATTATGTATCCGAGGAAAGGCTCACAAGGTTATTGAATATGGAGGGCGTTGTCAGATAAATCCAACAAAGGATCTGGTGGTCCATAAGGGATCTGGTGTGAGCATCGGTACTCAACTAGAGGAAGCAGATTATAGAAACAATTGACTAACTCAATTGTCAAATGCAAAGGAATTATGATTTCCAAATCAAGGGATCAGAAGCAATGCTCTGATTAGGGGTGGATAAGTTGAATAGCCTTAGGGTACAATCAACGACAATTGGATTGGTCGAGAACCAATTCCAGTTAAAAGAATGGCAGCTTAGCCGGAGAAGTAATTTATAAGGTTCAATGATGATTGCGTGCATTCGCAAACATATTGAGTCAATAGACCCAAAATGGTAATGACAAGGAATGTCAATATGACTACGAGACTTATGGGATTATCCATAATGCAAGCAAGCAAGAATTTCAAGAGCCAAAGGCCCCAAAGGATTTTCGGAAGATCGAATATTATTTCGAAGACTCTTGTGAAACACATGAAAAACTAGGGATGACCGGATACTCATCAAGTGCGAGGATTTATTCGAAGGGGTATTCATGTGGCAAAGAGCTGCTAGGCAGTAGGCACGAAGTATTCTCGGAATAATAGAGAAAACTTCGGGTATCTTGTAATAACAAGAACAATGGGGAATGATCGTAAGAATGGCAAGTGTAAGTAGTTATCCATAAGGATTTATCGGTGATCGGGAATAGCAAAAGTGATGGGCACAAAGTCTCGAGAGAATATCAAAGAGTATCTCCGAAATCTTCTGGTGCAGTCGGCGATCACCTGGACTGAAGGGGCTCTCCGGTAGAAAGTATTTTCGAGAACCTATTGTTAGATTTAGTAAACTTCATTTAATCTGAATAGAGGAGAGATCAGAGTCCCAGAGTAAAGGTCGAGGAGTAAAAGATCCTACTACCACCCAATGGCGACGTGTGACCATAAGACACACAGCCATGTTAGTAAAAGTTTTGCAATGTCTAGACTCAACTTCGGCCAAGGAGTGTGGAAGGGGAATTCCTACAGGCAGTCGGCTCTGATACCAACTTGTGACGCCCCCGATTTAATCGTACACTAATCATGCACGCAAATGTGTACGATCAAGATCAGGGACTCACGGGAAGATATCACAACACAACTCTACAAATAAAATAAGTCATACAAGCATCATAATACAAGCCAGGGGCCTCGAGGGCTCGAATACAAGTGCTCGATCATAGACGAGTCAGCGGAAGCAACAATATCTGAGTACAGACATAAGTTAAACAGGGTGCCATAAGATGGCTAGCACAAACTGGGATACAGATCGAAAGAGGAGCAGGCCTCCTGCCTGGGATCCTCCTAGGTCACTCCTGGTCATCATCAGCGGGCAGCACGTAGTAGTAGGCACCTCCGGTGTAGTAGGGGTCGTCGTCGACGGTGACGTCTGGCTCCTGGACTCCAGCATCTGGTTGCGACAACCAGGTAGAAGGGAAAGGGGAAAAGAGGGAGAAAAGCAACCGTGAGTACTCATCCAAAGTACTCGCAAGCAAGGAGCTACACTACATATGCATGGGTATATGTGTAAGGAGGCCATATCGGTGGACTGAACTGCAGAATGCCAGAATAAGAGGGGGATAGCTAATCCTGTCGAAGACTACGCTTCTGGCAGCCTCCGTCTTGCAGCATGTAGGAGAGAGTAGATTGAAGTCCTCCAAGTAGCATCTTCAAGTAGTGTCTCCAAGTAGCATCTCCAGTAGCATCTCCACGTAGCATCGCAAAGCATAATCCTACCCGGCGATCCTCTCCTCGTCACCCTGCGGAAAAGCGATCACCGGGTTGTCTGTGGAACTTGGAAGGGTGTGCTTTATTAAGTATCCGGTTCTAGTTGTCATAAGGTCAAGGTACAACTCCAAGTCGTCCTGTTACCGAAGATCACGACTATTCGAATAGATTAAACTTCCCTGCAGGGGTGCACCACATAGCCCAACACGCTCGATCCCATTTGGCCGGACACACTTTCCTGGGTCATGCCCGGCCTCGGAAGATCAACACGTCGCAGCCCCACCTAGGCAAAACAGAGAGGCCAGCACGCCGGTCTAAACCTAAGCGCGCAGGGGTCTGGGCCCATCGCCCTGAGCACACCTGCACGTTGCGAGGGCGGCCGGAAGCAGACCTAGCCTAGTAGGCGTTCCAGTCCAATCCGGCGCGCGCCGCTCCGTCGCTGACGTCTGAAGTGCTTCGGCTGATACCACGACGTCGGGATACCCATAACTACTCCCGCGTAGATGGTTAGTGCGTATAGGCTCGTAGCCGACTCAGATCAAATACCAAGATCTCGTTAAGCGTGTTAAGTATCCGCGAACGCCGAACAGGGCCAGGCCCACCTGTCTCCTAGGTGGTCTCAACCT
>NC_057797.1:648688803-648689676 GCF_018294505.1 Triticum aestivum
TAGGGCCAATGATGATAAACTAGCATCCTATACTAAGCATATAGGATTGCAGGTAATGTATCAACAGATGTAGCGACAATGTCAGGCTATGCATCAGAATAGGATTAACGAAAGCAGTAACATGCTACACTACTCTAATGCAAGCAGTATAGAGAAGAGTAGGCGATATCTGGTGATCAAGGGGGGGGGGGGCTTGCCTGGTTGCTCTGGCAAGAGAGAGGGGTCGTCAACTCCGTAGTCGAACTGGTCAGCAGCAGCGTCGGTCTCGTAGTCTACCGGAGAGAAGAGGGGGAAGAAATAATGAATACAGAGCAAACAAAGCATCACAAAATATAACAAGGCAATACGCGGTGTTCGGTGTGCCCTAACGCGGTAGTAGGTGATACCGGTGAAGGGGGGAAAACATCCGGGAAAGTATTCCCGGTGTTTCGTGTTTTCGGACAGAGGAGCCGGAGGGGGAAAGTTGCGGGTTCGATAGGTTAGAGGGGTGTGGCGGACGAACGGACTGCGCATCCGGAATCTTCTCGTCGTTCTGAGCAACTTTCATGTTGAAAACATTTTAATCCGAGTTACGGATTAAAAGATATGATTTTCTAAAGATTTTATTAATTTCTGAAATTTAATTATTTATTTAATTAATTCGAAAAAATGTATTAATGACGTCAGCATGATGTCATGCTGACGTCAGCAGTCAACAGGGGTTGACTGAGTCAACCCTGACATGTGGGTCCCGTTCGTCATACTCTATTAACTTAATTAGCCTAATCAAAGTTAATTAACCTTAGTTAATTAGGTTAATTAGTGGTTAGGGTTAATTAAACAGAATTAATTAGATTAATTAAATAATTAATTAATTAATTAATTAACTAATTA
>NC_057797.1:648691480-648693049 GCF_018294505.1 Triticum aestivum
GTGGGTTAGGGTTTCGGGGGAGATAAGGGGAATGGGGGCGGCTGGCTGGGCCAGTGGGGGAGGCCGGCTGGGCTTGGCCTGGTGGCCAGCTGGGTCGGCCCAGCTGGGGAAGGCCTTTTCCCTTTTTTTCTTTTAGGTTTTGTTTTTGGTTATTCCCTTTTCTTTATATTTATTTTCTTTTAATTTACAATTTGTTTTAATTTTGTATAAAAATATATAATTAGCATCTACTTTAGTGTTTCAACATACCCCAATGCCACAAAAGAGTTTGGTGACAAAAATGAAATATTTTAATATTTTATTAATTGTAAAAGGCATTTAACTAATTGTTTTTGCTATTGTTTAAAATGTTTTTAGAGTATTAAACCTTTTCTAAAAATGTGGTTTCTCCACCATACTTACCTATGCATTATTTGGCTCACTCCGAAGATTTAAATTTTAATATTTGAAAACTTTTATTGTTTGCCTATATTTTAAATTTTAATTTGAATCGTTTTTGAACTAACTCGAGTTTATCAACAGTAACCGAGGTGATGTGGCATCGTTAACGCGGGATTATTGTAGCCTAATTATCCGGGCGTCACAATTCTCCTCCACTACAAGAAATCTCGTCCCGAGATTTAAGAGGGGTGTAAGGGGGAAAATTTTGATTACGAAACTAGCGGGTCTTCTCATCCTGGCTTGCTCTTCTCAAAGAGGCCGGTCCAATACATGGATGTCTTCATTTCTCTGTTTCAAGCCACCATGATCAAGTTGTCATCCTTTCTTCAGGAACTTTCACCGTACTTACGAAAGAATAAAGGGGCTGGGAGAACAGACCTCTACAAGGTTGACTAACTTGTTGATAACATCGGGGACGGTGGGGGAAGTAACTCTCGAATTAAAAAAAAACCTTAGACATTATTGAGAACAAAGTGAGGAGGTATCCTGAGAAGTTTCGAGCAGATAGACAATCGTTCGTTGCCTGAAACAGGGTGTGAAAGGGGTTCAGTGCAATGGGAATAAGTATTGTGTCCGATACCAGAATAGATCACTAGGAAGGTGGCTCGTGATCTTTCATACGAAGCCAAGCGTGAGGATTAACTTTAGTAATAGGGGTGCAGGAGAGTCAGGTTTCGATCCTATGGATCTGTGGGTTAGGGGCCCACCATGTGGGTTAAAATAGGGAAGGGCGTTGACATCCTGCATGGTCATGATAGCAAGGCATGTCAGAGGGTAGTCTGTCAGTTATGTCGGCAACAATGTCGGTACCAAGGGCGAGGGACGAAGAGAACCATTTTCCTGCTCGTTGAACGAGGCGGACCAATAGACAAGGTTCTCGTCCATCGGTGGCTACCAGAATGTCATCAACAATAGTAACAGGGTCTTATTGACAGAGTCGTACAACCGAGGTGTTTATATAAGCAGCGAATCTTTACTTCTTAGATCATATAAATCACAAGAAAGGTTAAACAACACAATGGAAAGGAAAAGGTGATCATCAGATCAAATAGAACAATGGAATGGAAAATATGTTTATACACCTATTTCAGGGGTATATCCTTCCCAAGGACAAGCAGAACATGATAA
>NC_057797.1:648697790-648699831 GCF_018294505.1 Triticum aestivum
CCCCACCTAGGCAAAACAGAGAGGCCAGCACGCCGGTCTAAACCTAAGCGCGCAGGGGTCTGGGCCCATCGCCCTGAGCACACCTGCACGTTGCGAGGGCGGCCGGAAGCAGACCTAGCCTAGTAGGCGTTCCAGTCCAATCCGGCGCGCGCCGCTCCGTCGCTGACGTCTGAAGTGCTTCGGCTGATACCACGACGTCGGGATACCCATAACTACTCCCGCGTAGATGGTTAGTGCGTATAGGCTCGTAGCCGACTCAGATCAAATACCAAGATCTCGTTAAGCGTGTTAAGTATCCGCGAACGCCGAACAGGGCCAGGCCCACCTGTCTCCTAGGTGGTCTCAACCTGCCCTGTCGCTCCGCCACAAGTAACAGTCGGGGGCCGTCGGGAACCCAGGCCCACCTCTACCGGGATGGAGCCACCTGTCCTTTCAGCCCCCTCGTCAGAATCACTTTCGGGTACTCAATGAGCTAACCCGACTTTAGTCACCATCTGTATAGTATGTAGGTATGTATAGTATATACCCGTGATCACCTCCCAAGTGATCACGGCCCGATAGTATAGCAAGGCAGACTGACAAGAATGTAGGGCCAATGATGATAAACTAGCATCCTATACTAAGCATATAGGATTGCAGGTAATGTATCAACAGATGTAGCGACAATGTCAAGCTATGCATCAGAATAGGATTAACGAAAGCAGTAACATGCTACACTACTCTAATGCAAGCAGTATAGAGAAGAGTAGGCGATATCTGGTGATCAAGGGGGGGGGCTTGCCTGGTTGCTCTGGCAAGAGAGAGGGGTCGTCAACTCCGTAGTCGAACTGGTCAGCAGCAGCGTCGGTCTCGTAGTCTACCGGAGAGAAGAGGGGGAAGAAATAATGAATACAGAGCAAACAAAGCATCACAAAATATAACAAGGCAATACGCGGTGTTCGGTGTGCCCTAACGCGGTAGTAGGTGATACCGGTGAAGGGGGGAAAACATCCGGGAAAGTATTCCCGGTGTTTCGTGTTTTCGGACAGAGGAGCCGGAGGGGGAAGTTGCGGGTTCGATAGGTTAGAGGGGTGTGGCGGACGAACGGACTGCGCATCCGGAATCGTCTCGTCGTTCTGAGCAACTTTCATGTTGAAAACATTTTAATCCGAGTTACGGATTAAAAGATATGATTTTCTAAAGATTTTATTAATTTCTGAAATTTAATTATTTATTTAATTAATTCGAAAAAATGTATTAATGACGTCAGCATGATGTCATGCTGACGTCAGCAGTCAACAGGGGTTGACTGAGTCAACCCTGACATGTGGGTCCCGTTCGTCATACTCTATTAACTTAATTAGCCTAATCAAAGTTAATTAACCTTAGTTAATTAGGTTAATTAGTGGTTAGGGTTAATTAAACAGAATTAATTAGATTAATTAAATACTTAATTAATTAATTAATTAACTAATTAGTTAATTAGTTTTAATTCATTTTCATTTTATTTTTGTTTTTGTTTTAATAAAAACCGTTCTTTTTAGGGGGGTGGGGCCCCCATGTCATTGGCCCAGGGGCCTTAGCGGGCGCCGATGGTAGCGGGTAGCGGGTGTGGTGCCTGTGCCCGAGGCCGTAGCCTGCCCGGGCGACGGGGGGAGCCGGGCACGAGCTCCGGCGGCCAAGGGCTGCGATGGCACTCGCCGGAACAGGACGGCAGGGCGAAGGGGAAGTGGCCGGTCCGACGAGCGCGCAGGGGAGCGACAGCGCACGGGGTGCGGTGGCGATGCAAGGGGTAGGCTGCGGGTGCGGCGCGCGGCCAGTGCAACCGAGGCGCGCGAGTTGGTGCGGGACAAAGAGGAGCACGAGGAGAGAGCGAGGACGGGACGGCGTGCAAGGCAACGTTCGGCACGGGAGAAGGGGAGTGCGAGGAGAGGGAGGTGCTCACAGCGGCGCCGTAGGGTACTGGCAGTGGGCTCAGGGAGGTCCGGCGAGGCGGCACCGGTGACGGACAGGACGGCGGCGACGGGGTTGATGTCGGGGTGTTCGACGACGAAGAGGACGG